>NW_020438884.1:424880-429533 GCF_000699045.2 Agrilus planipennis
CTCGCCTATTTTTTATTGACTTCCATAGAGTCCTCTGTTCTCCTATTCTTTCTAATACCTCTTCATTTCTAACCTTTTCTACCCACGTTATTCTCATCATTCGCCTATAACACCACATTTCGAAGGCTTCTAACCTTTTCTTTTCCGCCGCGCCCACTATCCATGTTTCGCACCCGTACAACGTCGTGCTCCAAACATACACCTTTAACAATCTTTTTTGAATTTCTAAATTAACCTTTCGCGAGCATAGAAGTGACTTCTTTTTATTGAAGGCGACACGACCCTGCGCTATCCTCTGCTTTATATCCCTTCTACTCCTTCCGTCCTGACTTATCTGACCTCCTAGATATCTAAAATTAGCCACTTCTTATAATTTTTCGTATCTTTATATTCGCTCATTCCCTACTTTTTCTTCCATTGCATACCAGTATTTTAGTTTTACTTTTATTTATTTTCATACAGTACTGTTTTGTCAGTACCACTTCCATTTTATTTAAAGCTNGAACGATAAATTTGTTAATTCAGAGATTCGAGTCTCTCACAGAGAGATTGAATGAATAAAACTGAAAAATTGAGAGACTCGAGTTTCTCGTAGAAAGACTGGGATCTCTGAAATATCTTGAACTTTTATTTTAATTTTAACCATGTCTATCGAGACATCACTTATTGAGAGATTCGAGTCTCTCGTTCAGAGACGCTAAACGGTTTTTTTGACAGTCTCTCTCGGCGACACCAGAGAGACTCGATGAGAGACGAAGACTCGAGTCTCGCTTTCAGAGACTCTGAGAGACTGAACATTTTTATCTCGGGATCTATCAAAAGTGGCATAATATATTAGCTTTAAAAAAAGCTTGAAATCTTTCTTTAGTGTTCATTTATTTATTTTTAAAGCATTTTTGCCTATTTCCAGGTGCATTTAATTCTAACCAGGTTTTATGTTGCGTTCGTTGATGGAATGACGGAGTCAACGTAGAAAATGCAACAGGGCCATCGTAAATATAAAACTAACCCCAGCCACTATTACCAGCTACTATAATACTCGCAGTTATAGTATAGTGGGTATCTCAATATATCTGATCGAACTTATTAATATCGCGGGCAAGAAATGTCGGTACGCGTTTCAAAGGGAATTTCTCACATTACTCGTGCAGTTCGCTTGAAATACTTCTGACAATAAACGACATGAGATCCTTGCTTATGCAGATTAGGCACATTACAAGATAAAAATTGAAAAGCAACGAGAGAAGCAAACTGCACTTGTCAGATAATTTAAATACTGAATGTCGGAATTAAATAATATTACGGGGCAATGACTGGCTCGCGGAGGCTACGAGACTCAAACCAGTTCCGAACCAATCATCCGACCGCTTCGTTATCCATCCTACGAAATTAATAAATTGACTTCAACATTGTATAAGTGTACATGTACACAATATGCAGATACGCCGGCGTGTGTGCGTTCGAAAATGCACGCATGTTACCGCGGAATAAATTTGCGACGACGAACACCAACTTAATGATTTTCTAAGAGGAATTGACAAAGCAAATGGCCAATGAGCTGTTCAGTAGACTGAATAAAAAGGAAGTTTATCGAAAAAATACCTACTGCCAAAAACGATATGATTATTTTTATAAAGTTACTAAGATTGCCAAAATATAATTCTTGATGTCGTAGATATACTTAATTAACATAAGATGACAAATTATGAAATGTAACTCATCATCTTGCTAATGTAACAAAATGCGATGTAGCAAGTCTTTCAATGTTTGCGGAAATGACCATAATTATCCCCTTTATTAAGAAGAAACATCCGTATAAATTCTTGCTGCTATCAAAATTTAATCAGTAAA
The DNA here is from genome assembly GCF_000699045.2 of Agrilus planipennis. NCBI lineage: Eukaryota > Metazoa > Arthropoda > Insecta > Coleoptera > Buprestidae > Agrilus > Agrilus planipennis. The sequence goes on from NW_020438884.1 coordinate 426,732, forward strand.
ACAACTTATTAAGTAAATAAAAGTTGTAATAAGACCATAAACTGATATGCATTAGTTCTACCACGTCCACAACGAGGTATTAAGGAAATTAAGACATTAGCGTTCTTACGACAGCGATAGTGATAAAATTTTTAATGACACTTCTGGCGTTTTAACTACTTTAGATAAGAGTGTAACTAACACTGTTTGCGAAACTTAATTTAATCTTAAATAGGGACTAAATTTAAAATTATGTATCACTTTAGAAATTTTCACCTCATTATATGTAAATGGCTATTAAATTAATTATTTACAACATATTTTTTATCATCTACTATAATATTTCCGTATATAAGCATTCTAAGCGAATATCTTTTATTTAATCAAGATATCACAGATACCACAAAATTAATAAATTTTAAAATTAAAGTTTGTGCGTAATGTTTCCAAACTTTCATATTTTAATTATACATTTCCATCAAGGTACAAAAAAAAGGTACAATTTCAACAAAGATCTACTTTGAACCGCTGTTGAATTTCATGATGGTTAGTTTTTATTATTCGCGCGCTTCCAGGACACTAGGAGGTTTCTTTTGTCTTGTGCCGTTATGTAAGTATTTAGTCAAATAATTTAAAGTGTTTGGAATAAATACAAATTAATATATTATTAAGACGATAGGACACTTTCTGAGAAATAAACAATCAGTTAGAGGACATATTGGAAGCAGAAATAGGAGTACAGGCAGATGGTGGAAGACCCAGATTAGATTACTGGTCGCAAATAGTTACAGATGTCAAGATGTTCTAGTTTTTGGGAAGGTGCGTGCCCAACTAGTCTTAGGAGTGACGACATTTGCTTAGTTTTTGAAATTGTTACACTTGACGAAATTTATAGTAATAAACCAAATTCAAGCACACATAGGTTTCCAATTGGAGCAATAATTACATACAGCTTGTATATTTATTGGACAGTCCCTCGGAATTGATGATAGGATACGATACCGTATGCTGATCCAAAAAATGCTGATGCAGGTTTCAAGTTGGCTAGTCTCGTGATGAATTTGTGACGGAATAAAACTTGTTGCATCTTTAGTGTAAAGGGGAACACTGGACATGGGTATATGTGCTATGTATCATTTTTTCGTACAAACCTTATGCTATCCCTAGACAAAAATTTTCAGTCTCTCTCCAGTCTCTCAGAGTCTTTCAGCGTCTCTGAGAACGTCTTTCACAGTCTCTCAGTTATTGCCTAGGTGTTTTTATGGATCTCTCACAGTCTCTGTATGAGAGACTCGAACGATAAATTTGTTAATTCAGAGATTCGAGTCTCTCACAGAGAGATTGAATGAATAAAACTGAAAAATTGAGAGACTCGAGTTTCTCGTAGAAAGACTGGGATCTCTGAAATATCTTGAACTTTTATTTTAATTTTAACCATGTCTATCGAGACATCACTTATTGAGAGATTCGAGTCTCTCGTTCAGAGACGCTAAACGGTTTTTTTGACAGTCTCTCTCGGCGACACCAGAGAGACTCGATGAGAGACGAAGACTCGAGTCTCGCTTTCAGAGACTCTGAGAGACTGAACATTTTTATCTCGGGATCTATCAAAAGTGGCATAATATATTAGCTTTAAAAAAAGCTTGAAATCTTTCTTTAGTGTTCATTTATTTATTTTTAAAGCATTTTTGCCTATTTCCAGGTGCATTTAATTCTAACCAGGTTTTATGTTGCGTTCGTTGATGGAATGACGGAGTCAACGTAGAAAATGCAACAGGGCCATCGTAAATATAAAACTTACCCCAGCCACTATTACCAGCTACTATAATACTCGCAGTTATAGTATAGTGGGTATCTCAATATATCTGATCGAACTTATTAATATCGCGGGCAAGAAATGTCGGTACGCGTTTCAAAGGGAATTTCTCACATTACTCGTGCAGTTCGCTTGAAATACTTCTGACAATAAACGACATGAGATCCTTGCTTATGCAGATTAGGCACATTACAAGATAAAAATTGAAAAGCAACGAGAGAAGCAAACTGCACTTGTCAGATAATTTAAATACTGAATGTCGGAATTAAATAATATTACGGGGCAATGACTGGCTCGCGGAGGCTACGAGACTCAAACCAGTTCCGAACCAATCATCCGACCGCTTCGTTATCCATCCTACGAAATTAATAAATTGACTTCAACATTGTATAAGTGTACATGTACACAATATGCAGATACGCCGGCGTGTGTGCGTTCGAAAATGCACGCATGTTACCGCGGAATAAATTTGCGACGACGAACACCAGCTTAATGATTTTCTAAGAGGAATTGACAAAGCAAATGGCCAATGAGCTGTTCAGTAGACTGAATAAAAAGGAAGTTTATCAAAAAAATACCTACCAACAGGCGCGACGCTTGTAATTGCGTCCAACAAATAAACAAAATACAATCGAACCTGGATAAGTGAGAACTGGGTAATCGAGGAAACTCAACTCTATTAATGAGAGTATTTACCAGGTCCCGTCATTTTGCCCTTCTAAAGCCTCTATAAGTGAGAAACATAAAACCTGTATAAGTGACAGTCATTTTTCATGCGTGAACCCCTTTAAGTGAGGTTGCTACTTATCTATACCTTTTGAAGGACGAAAACGCCGAGAAACGACCGCATTTGCAGAAAAAGAAAGTCCTGCTTCACCAAGACAATGCACCGTCTCACAAGTCAGTGAAAACGATGGCAAAAATTCATGAATTGGGCTTCGAATTGCTTCCGCATCCACCGTATTCTCCAGATCTGGCCCCCAGCGACTACTTCCTGTTCTCAGATC
>NW_020438884.1:430227-433203 GCF_000699045.2 Agrilus planipennis
ACAGGGCCGTAGCGAGGCCGGTTCAAGCGGTGCGGCGCACCGGGGCCCCCGCAGTCGAGGGGCCCCTTAGCAGTTTTCTGTTTTCAAAAAATGACTTCTAAAAAAAACTATGCTGTTAGAGATGAGCTGAGTCAAACTACGAAATGAACATCATAATTTTTTATTTTACTTTTTTCTATATCAATTTTTGTCACAATACTCCATATATTTGATCAGGTACGTAGTTACATGGAATGCATACATCTCGAAATCGCGAATACTTCTACATTCATGGTTTCCTTAAATCCGTTGATATAATTATCATTGCTACCATAAAAAATTACTAATTGCTGACCATAAATCTATATCACCCGAAACATCACTATAGAATTCATTGCACAAACATCAAGTGCCTGCTCTTATTTCTAAAACGTTTTTTTTCTCGATTTGATAGCAGCAAAATCATCAATAGTTTTATCGACATTTTTTTTAATGACATTTTTCTGATCATCAACTTTAAGAAAGGCCCCTTGCGGAATACCGCACCGGGGCCCCGAGCTCATCGCTACGGCCCTGGCTCTCACTTATCCAGGTTCGACTGTATTTTCATTTTTATCATCATCATCATCATGAGGTCTGACTTGTTAGATACGAACCTCCATTTCTTTTTACAAGAGCAACCTATTTCACTAATTGTTTGCGAACACTAATGTAGGTCTACGTCTGTCTTACGTAACTCCTATTTTTATATGTCCCTTCATGTCCGAGAAGGAGTCCTACCGACTAGCTTGACCATTTCTTCTTTATTTCTATAACGCCTTCTGTTTTACTACTTATTCTAATGTCTTTTGTATCCACTTAATGCTTCTTACATTTTCTTTTCCGCAGGGCCCATCGTCCACGTTTCACACTCATGTGAAACTTAATAAGAACTGATTATATTTTTCGACAATAATTTTTTTGACGTGCATTTCACATATACAGAGTGTTTAACCTAAGCCGGTTTCATCCATAAGTCTATTACTAGGTATACTTAAAATAGCATCTAAACCATAAAAGCTAAAAATGTGCTGTTTGGATAGTAGAAAGGGCTTTTAATTTCGCATCGAACGGTATCATTTAATATGCGTCATTTCATTTGCTAAAAAAAAAAGTTATTCGTCTTATAAGATTATCAAAAGTAGCAAAAAAGATACGGTAATTGATGCTAAAACTAACTGTCTAAACTGTACGTTTTTAGCTTTTATGGTTTAGATGATATTTGGTGTCATTCAAACAGGTGAAATCATTTTTTTTTCCAGAAACAGTTGAATATCTTAAGTATAGGGAACTGTTAATAATGTCTACCTAATATTAAACAAAGAAACCAAAAGTGTAAAAATATATAGAGTATTCCATTTAAAATAACGAAGTTATAGCTAGCGCACATAAGAAATGGAACATCCTGTGTGACTAAAAATATTTTCTGTATATGCACCATATGGTTCCAGCCTTTTTGTTTATTAAATTCATAATAAATAGAGATATAGACGAAACTGCCCTAGGCGGAACACCTTGTATAAGCTTCGTCGTTAATTCAGTTGGACACCGACCGGCATGATCTAAAAGGTTTAAACTTAGCTAAGAATTTAGGAAAACACCGTTTCAATTCTGGATCCGTCTGTTCTAGTCCAGCTTTTCTGTGGTTTCCTTACATCACTTACGAAAATGCTGAGGCAGTAATATTCCACAGATAATCTTTCACTCTCTTATATCTTTATTTCACTAGTATCAACTTTCTCACCCCAATTACCATCCACCTATTTCCATGACTCCTAAAAAGCGTCTGAAAAGACTTTTCCGCCACACCTTCCGGCGTGGTCCGAAGGGACGCCCGCCAACGAGAATTAGTATGTGATCACAATGAAACACCCAAAAGATTTTTTTTCGATTAAACAAGTAGGCAGATACCTTCATAAGACCTCATCCAACAATGTTTGAGGTAGTTAACGACAAGTATATGCAAATGGCGTTATTTTGCCGTAGCTCCATATTCTATTTTAATTACCGTTATTGAGCGATCAATCTACAAGTCCTCATCTTCCGGATAGACATCAATAGCTTAGCAAGTACACAATACGAGCAAAGTTTGGCAGTAAGTCGTCTTTAACCGTAAGTCGGCCAAGTGTTAACTAATGCAAAAATTACTGCACCTGCCAAAAGCAATTTATGACATAGTTATAATTAGCTTGTGTTTAACATGTGATCAAAATGTTATATTTTATCGTTCGTTCAGCAGCATATTTTTAATTATAAACACGGCTATAAATTTTTTTGTCATGATACCGCAAATGTCAATGTATAATATTTCAATAACTAACCTGTTATATAAAATGTAAGACGTTTATCTCCACGCCCCGTTTAAGTACCTTCAATTATAAACATTGAATTTTATGGATTCGTTTATAATGGACTAAATCATTAACTATAGTCGACAAAAGAAAATCAATATCCATTGGATCATTAAATGGAATCCGAGAGGCAGAAGGGTGGAACTATTAGAACATAGTTTTCGAATTTTGTTTTTGTTCTTTTAGTTTTGAGATTTCTCGACCCTTTTTTTTTAGTCTCGATTAAGGCCAAATATCTCGGGAATCCCTACATCGAGAATACGCGTCAAGAAACCCTCGACATGACGAAGTTCATTATTGTTCTTTGAATTTAATAGGCTAGTTAATTGTCTTCCGTTCTTATACATATTTTTATCTTTGGATTGGATAGAAGATTAAAGTAAGTTTTACCCAGTCTTATTCATCATCATCATCATAGGGTCGTCAGTCCTAAGACTGGTTGGATACGTACCTCAACTCTTTCCTATCCTGAGCTAAACTTCGCATTTCCCTAAAACTAGAACAGGCCACATCCTTAACTATTTGCGAACAGTAATCTAATCTAGGTCTACCTCTACCCCTCCTAACTCCTGTTTCTGCCTCTAATATGTCTCTGACTAGACCTTCA
>NW_020438884.1:433706-455517 GCF_000699045.2 Agrilus planipennis
AAAATAATTAATATAATATTTATACTCTGATCGACATTCAGGACGTGTTGTTTGTAAATATAAGTCACACAAATTCAACTTTTCTACCTGACCGCACCAATTTGTTACTTTCACGACACCTGCTACCAATAACGCGTAAATCATTATTATGGCGACGTTCTTATCGACTGGATGATTTACGGCCTTTTCGCTTGTTACTTCGTATATAGCACCGCTTTATTAGCTACTAAATTACGTACTAGTTGTTAGCCAATTGCCATCAAATCATTGTCCCTTTACAGTCAAGGGAAGTGGTCGATTCAACAAGTACGCAACGAAGCGAGCTTTTGGAAATCTCCCAACCAAATCGTAATTAATGGCGACTTAAAACTTGTATATTCCGTTTAATGATCACAAAATACACGTACCAACACCAACCGATCTTAAATCAACATTTTTTCTGTTGCTTTAAGAATTAGTAAAGAGTCATGTTTAATACCAATTGGGTACTTACTTTTAAAGCAAATGGTAATTATAATTATCCGTTATCCGTTTCTTGCCAATTTCTTATTGACTTCCATAGAGTCCTCTGTTCTCCTACTCTCTCTAATACCTCTTCATTTCTATTCTTCTCTATTCACGGGATCCTCACCTTTCGCCTATAACACCACATTTCGAACGCTTCTAACCTTTTCTTTTCCGCCGCGCTCCAGACCTACACCTTCAACAATCTTTTCCGAAGCGACTCGACCCTGCGCTATCCTCCTTTTTATATCACTACTGCTCCTTCCATCCTGAACTATGTGACTTCCTAGATATCGAAAATTAGTCACTTCTTCTAATTCTTTGTCTCCTCTCTTCATATTCGCTATCTCCCTACTTTTTCTTCCCTTGCATACCAGTACTTTTGTTTTACTTTTATTTATTTTCATACAATACTGTTTTGTCAGTATCACTTACATTTTATTTAAGGCTATCTGTAACTCATCTTGCTAAATGTTAATACTGTTATATCATCTGCCAATCTAAGTCTACTAATCTTTTGTCCCTTTATAGATATCTATCTGTACGGTTGTCCTGTCTTTAATGATGTTGATAAATTATTATTAATTATTATTAATTACGAATAATAATTTAATCTAGGTCTACATCTGTCAATTTTAACTCATGTTTGCTTCTAATATGTTTCTAACTAGCACTTAATGTGTCATGTCATGGGAAAAGGTGTCGTACCAACCCACCATTTTTTATTGACTCCCATGCGCCCTCTGTTCTCGTAGCGATCGTTTTAATACTTACTCATTTCTAATGCTTATAATATCTATAACGTTTTTACCATCCTCCTACAATACCGCATCCTTAACGTCACTTTCTTTCGATTCTTTTTCTTTTCCGTAGCGCTCACCGTCCGCGTTTCATACTCATACTACATGGTCGTGTTCAGAACATACAGTTTTAATAATCTTTACTCAACTTTGAAATTTTTTCAATTAATTTTAGTTAAATAAAATTGTAACGGCCTACCTAAAAAGCCTTTTGAATCGAAGATACATGGCATGCGGCTGCAACAAATGCATGTAGCATATACAGGACATATTTATAACAAATACATGTCAGTTAATTATGTATCAAATTAAGAACGGGCCTCTTTTCTTAATTGCACCACACAAAAATATGTTAGGAATTCTGTCGCGACCGAATGTCAAATTACATCTAAATATAAAATTACATTTTTTAATTACCGGTAATGGCCGAATCATTCATGGATGACGTTTGTTATGCCGCGTATGTATATATACTTGTAAGCGGATCAAAATACGAACTTTTTTGTAAACCAGTTCCCTCCGAGTGGCTCCCCATCGGGATTATGAAATATCGCAGGAATTGCAAGGATAACCCTAATTAAGAAATTAACATACATAGATGGTAAACGGGTTTATTGTGTATAATATTACGTTCCTTTATGCATGTATGCATCAGGTTTAATTGTTCTTATAGCAATTCTGTTTATGTAAGGTTAGCCACCTTGTTGCAACTAACTGCTAATTGCAGGTATTTTTCGTGCTCTCTTAATTGACATTGAAATTATTTATATCGAGTAAAAATAAACTAATGGATCGTGAAAATGCGGATGTCTTGTTCTTTTACCATAACGATTGCAGTGTTTATTAATGTTATCGTTTCGCGGATTGCTGCAATTACGAATACCCTCGACGTTTACGGAGCGTAAACATCGAGATTTTTTCTCATTAGAATTTCTTATCGGGGAAATATTCATAGAATCAGTTGCTTGATTTTCATATTTGTATTATCGAGCAATTGTCATGATGAAAGTGAAACAGTTTAATGCCGAATATTAATCCTTTTCGTGTTTAACTGGAGATACATGTTTTGGGTTTTCTATTTTACTGGTTTTGGACAATGGGTGAATGCCCTAGACAAAAATTTTCAGTCTCTCAGAGTCCTTCAGCGTCTCTGAGAGCGTCTCTCACAGTCTCTCAGTTATTGTCTAGGTGTTTTTATGGATCTCTCACAGTCTCTGTATGAGAGACTCGAAAGATAAAAATTATAAGATTCGAGACTGAATGAATAAAACTGAAAAATTGAGAGACTCGAGTCTCTCGTAGAAAGACTGGGATCTCTGAAATATGTTGAACTTAGACAATTTTAACCATGTCTATCGAAACACCACTTATTGAGAGATTCGAGTCTCTCGTTCAGAGACTGGATACGAAATGAGGATCTCTCTATGAGCGACTCTAGTCTCTCGTTCAGAGATTCGAGTCTCTCGTTCAGAGACTGGATACGAAATGAGGATCTCTCTATGACTCGAGTCTCTCTCTCTGAATAAATAAAACTGAAAAATTGAGATTAGAGTCTCTCGTAGAAAAACTGGGATCTCTGAAATATGTTGAACTTATGTAATATGAAACATTTCGATTCTCTCGTTTAGAGATTCGAGTCTCTCGTTTAGAGATTCGATTCTCCCGTTTAGAGATTCAAGTCTCTCGTTTAGAGACTGGATACGAAATGAGGATCTGTCTATGAGCGACTCGAGTCTCGTTCAGAGACGCTAAACAGTTTTTTTGACAGTCTCTCTCAGCGACACCAGAGAGACTCGATGAGAGATGGAGACTCGAGTCTCGCTTTTAGAAACTCTGAGAGACTGAACATTTTATCTCGGGTGGGTGGTATATCTAATAATTAATATATCGTTTAGGAATTTTTTATTTTGTAATTTTAGTATCTTCGTTATGCTCGAAACATATCTGAAGCACAGTGAATCATTTTGACATCAAGTTTGATTTATTAATGTTTCACAATAAGTGCAGCGAAGAATTATATGTCACCGGTACGATTTAATATCCTAATAAAGCTCTACAAGGGAAGAGAGAAGTTTCAACTTTGTATTTGAAAGTATTCAAGGCATAATAAAAAATAGTGACAAATGAACCAATGAAAGAATGTTGCCATCTCATTAGAGATTTCGAACCTGAAAGATTTGGGTGCATCAAATCAAACCTTCGGTAGCAAAAAAATACAATGAAGCTACAACCCGACAGTTAAATCGAATTTGTCACCTATTTTGAGTTGTATTCCGCCGTGAAATTTCGTATTTATTTCAATCAATTACCGAGTGTGGTGCACCCTTAAAAATAAAAGTGGTGCAGACGAAAACGGTAACGTGAAAGAGACGCAGCCTGTAGGTCGTGTGAATTTTTCGAAGTCGTTGCACTATTTATATTTTTTTTAGTAAAGCGTCTTCTAAAAAACCATTTACATCTACGTGTTTTATGGGTGGTTCACCAAAGCTGCGACCTGTCATTCATCGCCGTCCTAATTCACCCTGATTTGTTCAAACGCGTTCGCCACTCGGTTACTTACACCCTTTGGCAGACAAAACATCCTCTCTATAATGATTTTTAACATATTTACGTATACACTAGTGGCGAATTGAAAATCGAATGTGGGCATATTCTACTATATCAAAGGGCGGCTTTATCTTAATATAGGTAAATTCCTACAAATATACTTTGTTCAATAGATTTTGAGAAGTTAGTTAGTTTAAGCCAGTTTTCAGAGAAGTAGGTGATATTTCAGGTAAATGTTTTGCCTTACCTGTAGATATAAAATATAGCGCTCATCAGGTTGTTTCGATTCAAAACAGAAGCGAGATATCGACGTCAATTATTATGGACTAGATAGTGTACTTGTACCTACCTGAAACAAAAAGAGATAATTAGTAATTACCGAGATTTGTTAAAAGTTTATAAAATGTATTGATTGTTAATAAATCAACACCTTCACAGTAACGTTTCTTTTACTCTATAAGTATAGACTTTCAAATGTTGCCTAAAAATAAAATCAGTCAATGAAACATAAAAAAGAACCTTACAGCTTGTTTTATCTTAAAAAAGTTCAAAATTTTTCGTTGGGAAATTCCAAGAAAACCTGTTAATTAGGTATATATTTTTTGCGATAAATCTACAATCTCCAAATCAGTGGTTAAGTGACTATAAGGAGTTATTAAAGTCTGTAAAAGGCGCATTAAAATAAACGACGAAAATAATTTTTTCTTCCACCTTGAGAAAAGAGCATATATGAGACCTCCTCCGATCGCAGTCCTTACAAGTTTCAACCATTATTCCACGTGTTTTGTTTCGGATATCATATCCGTTTTGGTGTCTGGATGAAAGGGTTTGAAATGATCGGATCAACAAAGACGTACGCAAGCAGTAAAAAAGTGCCACCCCTTGCACGTGATACAGAATGGCTTCCTAAGATTAAACGCATCCGGTTCACATTCTTCATTTTTTAACTGTTACAGCAACAACGGCATCGAGAACAAATGCTTGTGTTATGACAGAACGCACCTTCGAATTTAACAACGACCATGTGTGTATGTATGTATGTATGTGATACCTTCGCGTTCATGTCGATGTGTACGTTTACAATGGGTTCACCCTTGTGACTATTGCAGTAACATTCTTCTTATTTAATGATCATTGAACGAACCCTAAATAGGTATTTATTTTATTTCAAGTTTTCGTTGAAATGAACAAGGACCAATTTTTTCAAATAGTATACTAATATTTAAAAATAATCCGCAACATAAAAGCTAATATATGTTTAGTTAAAACTTTGGGAAATAAGAAATAATATTGTTACTTACAGTACCTGCTGATGTAAGTTTCTGGTAAAATAAATTACAGTGTAAACTCTTTATAACGTTACTCGATTTAAAGACAAACTCCTTAAAACGTCGAACTTGCTTGACTTTGGTTGGTTTACATTGTTTTCTATACAATATTACACTTTATATAGCGTCACGCTCACTCTATTTAACGACAACAATGCGGCATTATAAATGATTTAGCAGTACTTTCTAAGTTGCCGAAATAGAAAAGAACTGCAGCTGTGTACGTTGTTGAAGAAGACGATCCTGTCGCTCCACCAAGCATCAAACAAGCACTTGATGCAGCGAAACTATTAAAAAAATACTTTTTATATAATCAAGTTGATCCAGCAGTATCTCAAGATATGACAATGACAAAATACAATTAAAATATTGGAGTAGCAAAAAACATCAGACGAAGATAATAGGCTATACGCAATGTATGAATAATAATGTTCGTGTGCAAAATGTGTACTATATTGGTTAATGCATATTATTATAGAATAGTAAAATAATATCTTTTATTTCTCTCCATTTAACGACCACTCTTTATAACGCCGAAAAATGTTCGGTCCCTTAAGTGCCGTTATATAGAGTTTACAGTGTATATGAAAATGTAAGGCTTCTAATACATTTTGGGTTTTTACATACAGACGAAAGTAATAAGAAAATTAAAATTGTTAAAAAAGCAAAACTTCATTAAGAATTTTAAGTTGGGTACCCAAAAGATCATAGTCGGCTCTATAACTGTCTGGTTAGAATTATATCTTTCAACAAACGTCTTTGGTTTCCTAAATTCCTGAGAAAGTTGAACTTTCATTAATGTCCCATGCTGACAACATGCTCAAATTCTATTTGTCTGCATACCTTTCTGTTACACATCAATTGGTGTAATGTTATTCCTTTTTCTTTATTAGTGTCCGCTGCAATTCCTGAAGGAAGAAAGTAAATGCGACAGTTTAATTGCGGACTTAGTCAATTTTGAGCGTCCGAACTATAGGTACACAGAAGACATATTAGATTGTTTCTCTTCTATGATTCTCTAGATTTACAACACATAAAAATCGCTTTAGTATGTATGTACGTATAGAACCTTGAGTATAATGTTGTTTTCTAGGAGTTGACGATTTGTTTCGCCAATAACTAACATCCAACTGTACCCATAAAAAAACTTAGACCCTTCGTGCTGGTTCATTTAAGTTAAAGTTTTAACGTTCTAATCTAGATATTTGTCTAATTTCTAAAAATTACCAGTTGTTATTTATTTGTTTATTTTTCATATTCTGTCATGTGTAACACATATTTTACCACCTTATTATTTCCTCATTTCGCATCCTGACAATGTCCTCGCACTTTTGAATTAATTTCTTTTTCATTCGAAACCCGGGCGCATAAATCGTTTACGAAAGTGGCTTGTGTTGAGTTGTGGCTAAAAAATTGATTTATCACCGACGTCATTATTTACTGTCTAGTTGTAGTCCAATTTTGTTTTTTATTTTCGCCTTAATCATTTATAAATGGAATGATAATAACGAATTATTATTAGCAGTTTCTTTTTTCCCACACAGCAGGCGGAGAGAGGAACAAATAAATAATGAAGAGACGATTTTTACGTACACTTTCGGTTCCACTTGAATGCCCGAATATTTTTACAGTCACAAATCTATCCGCAACTGTCCCAATCCACTTTAAAATCAAAAATAACTTTCAGCAACCGCACTAGAAATAAGCACTTCAAAAAGAAAGCAATTCTGTTTTGTCTTTACGTAGCAAGCTTTTTTTCTCACACATTTCCAAACAAATAAAGGTATTATCTATTCTTACTCACGGTTATTTAAACAAAACATTTCTGTTTTCTCAGATTTTAGCTCCCGACGGAAAAACAAAGAAATATTTTCAATTTGAAACCATTACATCTATCTATCTTAGGATCAATGTATCACAATTGTATTTTTAATTACTAATAATGGTTACTACGAAATATTAATGTGAAAATTCATTTTCAATTTTCCATCCACTACAAACTACCTCAAGTTAATGAGGGATATTTCTTTTTGTTGCTGTTGTTACAAAAATTTTCCCTCATTGGAAAATTGAAAATGTATTTTCACATTAATATATCACAATTGCAAAATTCATGCATCCTTTATGTTTAATAGTTTTCATTTGCCAGATTTTTGGCTTATCATAATTCGAGCTTTTTCCATTAAACGGAAAAGTAATTGACTAATCAAAGTTATCGATTAAAAAAATTGATCAAATTATAGGAATATGTAATAGCTTCAAGATAATCCATTTTCTGGATATGAATTTGAACGCAAACTTTCATGAAAATGTTTATTAATTTATTTTTTATAATGAATAATTAATTTTCCTAATAATCAATTTGATTAATTGATTAATTGACTATTCCGATTAATCGAAATAACGAAGTATTCAGATTAATCTAAATAACTGATTATTCCAATTAATCGAAAAGTAGATTGTAAAATTTAATAATGGCTTAAACCTAGTGTCAACATTACTATTTTAGCGAACAAAAAACAGATGAGCAATATTTTCGGCAATTGTTAATCTTGATCACGATCTCGATCATTCTTTCATGGGGTCTATTCATTTCGTTTGTGTAAGATATGCAAGTGCCGCTGAAAAGAGTTATTTCCAGCAAAAAGTTAAACGGCCGTCGGGACCGGCAATAAAACCAAATCCTTAATATATCGCAGCTCGTAAAACAAGTTCATCCAGAAAATTAGTAATAAAAGAAATAATGGCAATTTTCAACGCCTACTGCCAACACGCACAAGTAAGTGAGAGTAAAACCAATTCGCATTTTTAGTGGGTGCAGGTTCTTGCGGATGACGAGTAAAAATAATTCGGAAAAGAAAAGAAAACGAAACGGCTCGTTCTGGACTTCTTTCAAAATAGCCAGAATGTCTCCCAGCAGCGGCAGCTGGTGTAAAGGTACCTACAGCAGAACTGCCAAAAAAGTAGTCAAACATCCCTGACTCAAACCACCTAAACGCAAATAACTATGTATATGTATTAGTGAATTAATTTTTGAATTAATTTTACCTACTATAAATAACCTACTGGTGCGTAAAAGCAGGGGTCGGGTTCTATTCCCGACGATATCAGCAATAGTTTTTCCTCATTAATTTGAGGTTATCTCTAGCGGGTGCAATTAATTAAAAAATTAATTTATTGATACGTTGAACTAACCCTACAAAATTCAATGAAAATCCTTATAGCTTAGCATTAAAGTGGTGTTGCGTAAAATCAAGGCTTCGGGTTCGATTCCCGACGACACCAGCAATAGCTTTTTTTCATTAATTTGAGGTTATGTTAAATAACGCTACAAAATTCAAAATATCGCAACCTTATGTTTAGAAGTAAAAAAAATTCGAGTTATTAAGGAAAATTTCTGCTTTACCGTCAAACTTTTTAATGTTTGTTTCGAACTTCAGCAGTACATTATTGTTAATAGGTAGTACAATCTCAGATCACAATGTCAGATAATATCATTATCATTCTAACTCCACATGTTTTATATTGAGAGATAACTCACTTAAAGCTACACAAATAGTTTTGAAAGTTTTAATAACAAAATGGATTTCGGTCGATTGTACTAAAACTATTCTTTGAATCATTCTGATTAATACACTCTCAATGACCACAATAATCTCGAGTTTTTGACTCATGGCAGTTCAAAATAAGAATGTTTACATAGTAGTGATAAAAGTATGTAAATGAAGGTATCTCATTTTATATCACAGGTTACCTATCCCCAAACGACGACTGCTTGTATCTTTGAATCAACATTGTAAACGGTGCACATATGTACCTGCCTTTAAGAGAACTTTAGATCTTTGGAAGATGAGATCATGTGTTCTAAACGTCCATTTTTAACTACAGCAATTCCAACAGATGTGCGTATTCTGTTTATGCATTGTTGTAATTGAATTTACTTCCCGGCAAACAAACAGCGTATCGTTAAGATGGATGATACAATAGTCTCAAAGTGAACTCTCGGTTCACTTCACTTTTCAGTAAATTAACGACTCCGAACGAAAATAAAACAGTATTAAGTGCCTTAAAGTTTCCACAAATTGTTACTTTTATTAGCTGCACGGTAGCTTTTGCTTTATATACTCACCAGAACTTTGTAAGATGTTCAATAGCAATTACTGTTATGTATGTATGCGTTTGTAAGGCATGCATCTGAAGACCAAATAAATTACATTGCGCAAAAATTTATGAATTACGACGTTTTCATTATATTATACAAATATTTACAAGTAAAGATGTACAACTGATCAAATTTACTTTTAGAGTCACTCTTTCCAATCCTTGTAACAACCAACTTCAAGAAAAAAGGAGATTCCCAATTCGACTATATTTTTTTTGTGAGTAGGAATGTTAAACCATTTTTTCGCAAGTTCTGAACCGATTTTAATAATTCCTTTTTGTTATTAGAAAAGTTATATCTATAGGGCGGTTCCGTTTAAATTTGAAAAAAATGCAATCTCGACATTTCCGATTATTGAAGGTGCATGTTTGGAACACGGTGCTGTACGGGAGCGAAACATAGACACTGGGCGTGGCGGAAAAGAATAGATTGGAAGCGTTCGATATGTGGTGTTAGGGCGAATGATGAGGATACCGTGGATAGAGAAGGTTAAAAAGAAAAGGTATTAGAAAGAGCAAGAGAACAGAGGACTCAATGGAAGTCAACAGGCGAGATAGATCGGTAGGACACCTTCTCAGGCATGAAGATCTAGTCAGAGACATATTAGAGGCAGAAATAAGAATTAAGAGGAGTAGAGGTAGATCTAGATTAGATTACTGTTCGCAAATAGTTAAGGATATGAGTTGTTCTAGCTTTAGGGAAATGCGAAGGATAAGAAATAATGCAATTGCGTGTCCAACCAGTCTTAGGACTGACGACCTTATGATGATGGTAATGATGAGCTGCATTTTTCAGAAAAATTTTACTTAATACAGTAAAACCTCGATAAGATAAAGACCAAAGGAAACGTAAAATAATTTGAGTTATTGAGGTTTTTACTTACTAAGGGTTTAAGTTTGATCTTTAAAATTATGGATTTTCAGTGACTTAGCAAACTCTTCAGCTTTTTCCTTAAGTATAGGTCCACTAACACTGATGTTTTTACATATTTCTACACTGTCTAAACCATGTAAACATACATTTTCCTAAATTAAGAAATTAAGCAATTTTTTGTCTTTTACATAGACTTTCTCCCGATTCAATCCACTTTTCGCTGCTTACTGAGGTGCGACGCCCAAATTATTTGTTTAAGTTATAGAGGTTTTGGACTCCGAGGGGAAGGGAACACAAAATTTTATGAATTTAGATATAGAGGTTATTACGTTATCGAAGTTTAAGTTATCAAGGTTCCACTGTGTTTCAAATAAGGACTGTCACTTTGTACTTTTCATCTTCTATTTCATTTCGATATTCGATCTACATAAGTCCACCAAATGAGTTAATTACTTGTTCATCAACTTCTCTTTCACAAAAATAATTATCTCTTTAGTTTATTAAGAATTACTTGTATCTACATGTAATATGCACATGTGTCTATAGGTACTTACGCGCACCATACAGGCCAGAAAAAAACGAAGGACCTGCCAGCAAACACTCGTGCACCTATTCTAAAATGGAATCCGTGGATGATTTATTAAAATATATATGCATATCTTACTATAATCTGATGCAAAATCACGTGCACCTCTCGAAAATAACTAACTACCCGTATTTGAAACGATTTTACACACATACATTACACTCACATGCGCTACACGTCCTTCAATTCTTTTAATAACACATACACAGTGATAGAGAGTGGGTTGAATCAGGAGGACCAGCCGCTCGTCTCACTGATGTGGATGGCAATCCTATGAGACACTCGAAATCTCCATCACTAATTGAAATTTTTCCATTTACGTAGATATATTTATTAAAAAGTAACAAGTTCGGCAACAAGACAAGCACACCACACACACACATACATACACTCCATACAAATACACCTGTACAGATAATTATTATTCACATGTTAATATCATCGCAAGGAAAATAATTAGAAATCGCAATGTACGAAATAATTGCTACCACTCGCTTATGTAAGTGCTACTACTACCATCACACATCGCTCTTCAATATTCCTGTCACTTACGATTAATAAACCTAAATTATTAACACAGATTGACGTCATACTCCGACCCCCTAAAAACGCCCACGCAGCACGTATCCACAGGTATCTGGACACACCTACTCATATAAATACAAACTTACATACTCAAAGTGTGTACACCAGTCATATTTAATGGAAGCTTTTGTTTCAATTTAATCCTTAGTTTGAAACACGTAGTCACTAATGAAGAGAAGTGTGCCACGGTAGGTGTTACGTCATGGTGACCTTAGCATTATAATAATGCTGGAACTACCCCCATATAGTTAACCCATTTGTATGCTTGATACCTTAATCTATAGAAATAAAAATGAATCGGTAAATGTGTTGCTGAGCGCAGAACTCGAGAACGGCTGGATCAATTTCGATATATTCTTTTAAATATTCCTTGAAGTCCGAGAAAGATTCTTATGAAGAGAAAAATTGGAAAAATTTCGCAAAAAATCGTAAAAACCTCGCCTTTCTTTTCCTATATAAAGAACAGAGTAAATTAAAGCATCTGCCCTGCGGAGGTAGATCCGGACTACTAAGGATGTTAACATCACCCTAAGGGAAAAATTGGTGTCTGAAGCACTCATAGTCGAAAATCAGTTTGATATTAAATGCTTATATATACTCACAGCAAATGATAAGGATGCAACTATTGTTCCTATAAAAATATGTATACTACTTTGGGGGTTGTTTTCTATGAAATCAAGAAATAAAAATATTAAAACGTCCCCAATTCGGTAACTCGAATAAGTATGATTCTCGGTTTTTATTATCCTCTCTTCCTTTCTGAATGACTTCTTATATCGACAATTTCCGATTCCATAACAATAACAAATCAGCCACTGCCCTTAAGACTAAATATACCGTCATTCATAGTAATAACAACAACTGTTTTGCAGTGATACACTGACCTAGTACCAATGATAATTAGCAACTGATTGAATACGACGTTGCGTTGTCGTATTTACCAAGGTTGTGTTTTTCTCGAAAACGGTAAAAATTCACTTATTTTATAGTGCCTCATCACCTACTCCTACAAGCTTGGTTTATTTCAGTTACACCCTGTATAATCGGGCCACGCTGGTTCAAGATTCGCTGGGATTCAAGAACCGGATTATTATCCGATCTAGAAACCAAAATCTTAGGCTCTGCTAAGTATACGACTAAGGATTTTTATTAGTTGAGCATTGACTTATGTTTTGCCTACCTGTTGTCCTCTCATCTCTATCTTTAATACCCTCTTCATCCAACCCAATCTCACTTCACGGTAGGTACCGTTCCTACTTGATACTTGATATATAAGATACCAAAAACTGTTCCACCGATTCTTCCTTCTCTTAACATACACTGCTTAGTTTTTTGCTAATTTCTAACCAATACCAACTTGCTTGTTCTCATGTTCTTCACTTTTGAACATATTCTGGAAGTTCCGTATGTCTCCATCTTAAGTAATTTTTGCATATCTCGTTGTGCTTATTCTTTATTCCCTTATTTCTTTTCTTCTTCCACCTGCACTATTTTCTTCTTTTTCAACTCTTCTGTTGCTTTCGCCTATTTCTTCATTTATTCTTGATTCCTTTTGATATATCTTTTCTTATTTCTGCATATCAATCTTCTTTCCTTTCCCCATTTTATTCTTCCCCATCTTTTCTATCTATTATCTTCTTTTGTTCTTTTAAAATGACGATATCTTTTTCTTTTCTTATTTCTTCGTCATACTCAATCACCTTAAATAATCGGATATTATACGTATATATTAACTATGTTATACCAACACATAATAACGTTTGTCGTTGGCCGTTGTACAACTATTTTATCTATAAAAAGTATTGCTGCAGGGCCATAAAAACAATCTGGATATTGAATTAGTTCTTTTGTTCAAACATCAACCAATGGTCATGTTTGTTGTAGCTTCAGAGGCGTGTCGGCATCAAATACACACTAGCATTATTCTAACAGTATTCGCCTATTTACTTGGTGACATTCACGTAATGGCCATATCAATAAATTCATTGTACGATACGACATGAATAAAGCAGTCGAACAATGGTTACTATTGTAGGCGCCATCGTGCTTGTAGTACGTGATGATTACCAGGCAATTAGATATGAACAAACGGATTTAGATCGCTGTCGATACAGCTGCATACTGTACAGTTCGGAACAAAAGTATTAGAACAAAGCACTCATTTAACGTTGACGTGAATATGGTACTGATAATTTCTAATCAGAAATGAACAAAAAAGCGTGTTATTCAAGCAAGAACATTACAGGGCGTTATCGGTTGTTGTATAGGAATTCGCAAAGCAATATGGAATATTTTAAAGATGTTTGGGAGGTATGTCAAAATGCTACGAGACAAATAAAAATTTGGAAGAACGTTCCGCATTCAATTCTAAAACTCCTGTAAAAATTGCAAATCGATTCACTAAACCGTTAAAAAGTTATTGAAATTTTAAAGAATTGTAATTTTACACGTCGTTTTATGGAGGTTCGTTAACCGAACAGATTAAATTTATTTTTATTAACAGAAAAAAAGCTACCAGAACTTTTAAACTTTTATAATAAGTAACTTGAACTCTGGAGAATCACTTTAGCGTAAGGTTATTCAAATTCACTAAATGGTTATTGAGGAAAAAATGAAAAATTAGCTGAAAATCTCGTTTTTACTTGATAATATAATGATAATATTTATAATTGTCTGAAATAAATGCAATTTTAAAGTTTTAATTATTATTTAAACATATTAAAAAGTTTTACGCTCATTATTAATAGAGATTGAAACTAAATATTTTTTTGTTTCGAAGTTGAAATCACGGCATATTCACTGTCAAAAGTAAGTTAAAATTTTCCATATTATTGGTTATTTCTAATTTTATTCAAAATTTTTGGTCAAATTCCAAATTTTCTCTCAAACCGTATAGTTTTCTTTTAGTATAGATAGTATTTATTTACCTCATGATATGCTGCAAAACCTAATTAATCACGAATTTCTAATTTTATGTACTTTTATCTCCGACTGTACCTCCCAAACATCCTTAATGTAAAAAATGCCAGTGAAATGTTTAATATTGAATTTGAAGTATCGATATTTAATTTATCTACGTATGATACTAGAAGCGAGATAACAGGTACCTACAATAATTACTAACGTAATAAAACTAATACAATCTAGTAAAAAAAAGAAGAGCCTTAGGTATAGCTAGTTCAAAATTTCATGACCCTTCACATGTGCTAGAAGTCGATTTTATTGCATTACTTTTGCACAATACAAAAATGTTGATACGGTTGTTAACCATGTGCCTTGTTTTCCAACGAGACAAACTGTAAGCAGTGACGAAAAATGTTTATTATAAGATGTAGAAAGGTAAAAATCAAAATAATTCTGCTAACAGAAGTTTTTGAGTAATTTTGTGTTCCTGAAATTGGAATTGCTATAGGTTGTGCTCAACGAACTCTAAGGAGAGATATGTCTGATCCTTATACATAATCACAAGCAAATTAATTTATTTTTGTCTTAAATATAAGTAGGGCTATTTTTAGTTTTATTGACAAATTTTTACAAATCTACGCAAAAATTGAAAATTGTAATTTCAAAACGATTATTTTTAATGAGCCACTGATATTTCTTATACATGCACATGTTTTCATGTATGTTTATGCTCAACATTATATACCTATACATGCTAGAGGTAGTTAGGTATATGCTTATGCAAAATTTATTAGATAGGTTGTTGTATCTACGTCATCGCATTAAAAAGTGTAATGTCATATTACTTAAATGAAAACGACATTCGTCGATAATTGCATCTACAGTAATAATATTAAGACAATTAAGAGTGCAGTAAAGAATATAAAAGACCAATTTAACAGTATAAATAATTAAATTAACAAGGTAAGAAAACTTTCCGTTCAAAAAAAATATTCAAACTAAGCGAGTAAATATATACTTGTTCAATAAGTCAAGAAAAAGGGCGATAAAATATGAGAAAAAAAATTAGGAAAGAGGACAGTAATCTACTTAAAGAATAATTAAAGGTAAAAGTCAAGATACACTTAAATACAGAAAAAAAGGTAAAAAGGGAAAACGGCCAATAGCAGAATAATGGAAGACAGAGAGGAGGAACTACCTTCTAAAAAAGAAACGGACACCTGACTACTACAATCAACTTATAGAGACATATGGACAGAAGCAGAAAATATTGAAAAACAACAAAATACAAAGAAATGAAGCCAATGGATAAACCGGAATACTTGAAAGAGGGAAACAGAAACGAAACTGCAGATGTATGCAAGAATGCAAGATTCAGGTTAGAATCAGAAATGAAAACTTAAAGTACTGGCTGTCAGGAGAGGAAAGACTATGCAGAGTGTGTAAGAAAGAGGAGAAAACACTACAACATGTTCTAGAAAAAGGCGAGGACGCGGAAAAAGGGTAAGAAAGTTGGATACAGCAGATAAGAATGTGGAATATCGATTAGGAAAAGGAAGGAAAAAAGAGAGAAAAATCGAAGAGCACGATATTGGCATAGAAAAGAGAGAGAAGAAGAGCGAACGTACAACACAACACAACACACACATACATTCTGTTTTTTTAAGTTTTTTGTTCTTTGGTCATACTTGCTTCCAATTAGTTTAAGTTTTAGTTATGTTAGGTAGTCTAAACACTCTCTTATAGGTAATTACAAATAATATGATATATACATAATAAAATAAAGTTAGGTTAAGGTTATATAATGTAAAAAAGAACCATTATTAAGACTTTAATGCAAACGGTAGCATTTAACAGATAAAGTTTATTTAACTAATTTAATAAGCTTATATCTAATATTTTTCCAATTCTATTTTTGCTTTAATTTGTTATAAGACTGAAATAAAATTCATTCAGTTAATTCAGCAAATTCCAAACGACACTGAATAAAATGTATGATAACAATAAAGTTGAAACATGTATGAATTACATTATTTATAGAATTCAAACTTGCACATACATGACATTGTTGATTGACCTTGTTATCGACTATGCAAAATAATACAAATTGTATCCTCATTCGATAAGGAAACGTTCAAGGGAACCGCTTTGTTAAGGATGTTACATATTTATCGCTCGTTTGCAAAAATTGGTCACTTGTTTCATTCTCATTAAAGTCGTGTTAAGTTTTGTTTTATGCGATAACATTGTTCTTCATGTAACCTACATGGTTTTAAAGATACGCAATAAAAAAATATAAAGCGTTGTTGCTTATTATGAAACGGATAATAAAATCGTGTTTATGTAATATAATTTCTTATCAACTGATGCATTTTATTTCTCACTACAATGTTGTAGAAGATAATACTTTTAAGTAATTCATGTATTACAATTTTACTGATTACACACTGGTACACATCATTTCCCGACTAGAATTTTGAGGGGGCTGTAGGTAGGATCCCTAAGTGGGTAGCTCACTACCCTTGTGTGAGCTCCATGAAGTTGCCTCTGGGGGCAAGGAAGGGGCATATAACGTTCTGCCGCATTATTGCATCATCAGGAATGCCGCATGTGGCCCCGACTAGAATTTTGAGGGGGTGCAGGTAGCGTCTCTAGAAGTGGGTAGCCACGGGGAAAAATTACTGCTACCCCATTAAAAATTTTTGGAAAAATGAACTTTATTATTAATGAGATAAATACAAAATTAAATGAGAAATATATTTTACTAATGAGAAACTTCAATTTTACATATGTAGCAACGTTATAATACATATTATTTCTTTACTTTCGTCACTAACATTAAGATAAACCATTTTGTTCATCAACATCTATGATTTTACAAGTAGTAATATTTTCATTGTTTGCAGAAACTATAGGTACAATTCTAAATATTTAGCATTGCAAGGATACGTATAAAGGGATTTTCTTTTTCGTAGTAGTTTTCCACAAACTGCAATACAATTGATGTCTCCATTTTGAGGAATATATACATACATCACTTATTTGTAAAATTAGTTTGCTCTTAAGTAAGGTTGTGTTTTTGAGCCCTTTTGTAGTCAATAATACTTTAAATTGCAATCGTTTTAATGTTATTCGACTTGTTGCGTGTGATTTCAGTTGTTTTATAATAAAAATATCAGGAAGTACACTTGTTGGTTCGTTGCAAATGTAAAAGATTTCATTGAAACGACAACATAATTGGACAAGGAAATTATTATTATAAGTTTTTTCATTTTACCGAGCGTATTTTCAAACGGATTTGCCTCATCGAGCCCCCACAAGGTAGATTTAATTGTTAGTTTTACCCCTTAAGTCATATGAAAAACCCATAAGGCAATCCTCATTTTAGTATCACCACCTGTAGTGGTGGGATTTTCATGAGGAATCTAATGGATAATCCCTATATGGGCATGCTTTTCATTAGCCACATGAGGCCCGCATGCCCCTTAAATTCTATTCGGGTTAACACATAATTATTTATAAAAGTTAAAACAAGAATATGATTTTATGCCCAACTTCATACTTCTTATTCTTCTTTAATTACTTAAATTATCAGAATCATCACTCACTTTCAGTGTTCCATGTAGTCAAATCTGAATAAATACAAAGATGGCACCTGGTTTACATCAAATAAGAAACTGGTAATGATTTCGGAAGTGAACTGAATTGCTCATTCAGACATCTAGCAAGTTTAATGATCACAGTTAAGGATAATATCGAGCAGATAACGCTAAACTGGAAGAGGAATCAATGACGGTAAAGTTTGCTCTGCAATTGTAATTCACTTGATTAGTTTATTCCTCAATAATTTAAGAAAAGTTTTCGAACTCGAGGGTATAACTCTGCTGTCCTTATCAACAATCGCATTGGTAATGTGACAGTGTTCACTTGTTTTTATCTTACAACCGAGCCTTATCTACTTCCTTGTGCGTCCTCACTCTCCCATACATGCATCATCATCATGTATCAGATCACTGCGATACGTTTCGTCCGCGCTATGGCAGCACTCAGTTTCATTACGCGAAAGTGACTTGCATGTATAATTGTGTTAAATTGCCCGCACACTTAGATAAGCCTTAATTTAATAATGCAGGTAAAATAAGCCGCGTCATAGCGTTCAGGAAAATAGTGGCAGTGCCCTTTCAAACTAACCCCACCTTGGACCACTGTCTGTCTCTCGTTTCGACGTCGGCGGTTTTGTGAACTGCAACCATCATCACTAATGCATGTCGTTATCGTCAGGTCTTCCCCCGACTCTTGCCTAATGGAGCGTAAATGCTACGATAGATGGCGACGCATAAAATTTGTATGGTTAGTGAAAATTTTTTAGCATTCTGTTTCTGGTATTCTGGCTTTACTTATATAAATATATTACACTAAAAATATAGATTGACATTGGTTATATTATATAAAAACTTCCTATGTAGGCACTTTGTTAAAAATAATGAAAATTCTGTTTACCTTTTTTTAAAATTGAATACACTAACTAAAATACGAATTGTGGATTCATGTATCTTATAGACCGGATATATATTAATCCACATCTTAGTTCTTGTGTGAAATGCTCCCGTGGATAAAACCACAATAGTTCATGCAGGATTTCAAAGAAACATTTGTAGAATAAAATAATTTGAAGTGGTCTGTATTCTGTCGAAACTACCAGACGCGGATCGCGACTTCGATCTTTTTGGATCTCATCAGCGCCTACCTGCTGTCTTAACAGCGCGTTTTAGAAAATACCACAAATGACGCGGTAAACGCCATCTGTAGTACGATTTTACATTTTAGGATTTCGTATGTTCCAACAAGGTCCATTTAAATATATGGATATCTAATTGCTGAAACGAATCCTGGCGTAGCTTACCTGAACGTGATAGGCACGTTACCATAATCGAATAAAATAATTCGAAGTGGTCTGTATTCTGTCGAAACTGCCAGACGCGCTGATGAGATCCAAATCTCGATCGCGATCATTTGTTATAATTCACTAGTTCGCTGTGATAATTAAGAACAAGATATATGTAACATGTTTGCGCGTTAAAAGATGTTATAGTATTTTCTAACAGGTAGATATTTTGAAAAAAAAATTGACTGCAAGATTTGAAAAGCTACCGTAAAACTTTACCCATCCTGTTACCTTCTAAACGTCAAACAAATCAGTGTGCTATGTCAATGGAATAGGAGAGGGCGCCTTTCAGCTCTCATATTTATTTTAGTGTTAATTGAACGAAGGTAAGTTTGTTATCGTTACCCCTAACACGCTTCATTTTCGCCTTCATTATCCTTCAAAAGATAACCGCCTGCTTTCTGTTTCTCCAGAGCGTTTGTATCCAAGAAATTTGACAACTCATCTAATGCATAATTCCTCCGTTTCTGTAATCAGTTAAAGTTCAGTGTTCTGTGTGTATTTTCCCAAATTAGCTCAGTCAGTATTCACTCTAATGAGTATGTATTAGGTAGGAGATCAGAAGACTGAGGCTTAAAATTCTCTACCAAACAAAGAAAACAGAAGAGTGCTGCTTAATGGCAAAAAGTAGTAAATCCTATAATTTTTTTCTCTGATATCTAGGTCAGAAAAATCGATAGAGACGTACAGTTATAGATTTGAGAGGTAGCGGTATAAGTAAATAAGAAACTGGATAAAGATTAGAAGTGAAGTGGTATTAGAAGAAGTGGCAGAACATACAGTTATGGAAATCAATAAATACAAGCGATTAAGACATGGTTCTACAGAAGAATGCAGAAAATATCGTGGATATAGAAATTAAGAGGTAGTGGAAAAGGGAGGAGAACAGAGAGCATTATGGAAATCGATAAGGAAATGGAGAGATAGGTGTTTGAGGTGTGGTATTGTAGGTGAATGATGAAAATGGTTAGTAAACATTAGAACATGGGAAGGTATTCGGAAAACTACAAGAACAAAGGGCGTCAATATGGAAGTCAATAGGGAAAAGCAATGAAAGGTGTTTGAAACGTGGTGTTGTATAGGAGAATGCTGAAGATACCGTGGATAGAAATGAGGAAGTATTGGAAAAAGGAGGAGCATTATGGAAATTAATAAGGAAAAGAAGAGATAGTGGTTTGACATTTCATAATATAGTTGAATGATGAAAATGGATAGTGAACATTAAAATATGGGGAGGTATTAGGAAATGTAGAACAGAGGAGTCGATATGGAAATCAATAGGGAAAAACAAATTGATAGACGTTTGAGTAATGTTATAGGAAAATGTTGAAAATGCCATGGGAAGTGGATGAATGGAAAAGGTTCCAGCTCACATGGAAGACATTGGAAAAAGTTGGAATTTAAATTACATTATGGAATAATAAGAACCATCTGGGATATGAAGAGCTTTGTTAAAAATACATTAGAAGCGCGAACAGGAAGACCTAGATTAATATTACTATTCGCAAATATGTAGTTAGAAATGTGAGTTTCGGGAAAACCTCACCTATTTCCTATTCGGTTGGTTCTTCCAGACTTATGTATATCGATAACGCAACACATTCTCTCAATAATTTTCAAGGTGAATGCAAAATCCTAGATAATAATGGTTTTCTTAGCAACGACAGTTATAGTATCTGTACTTATTTTATAATAAGAAGATTAAATAGCACATTGCTGTCAGGGGTTCACTATCAGTTTGCCATATCTAAACATGATTTATATAATCACTTTCTTTTGATTCTGTACAAACGTTGTACGTTGCACGCCAAATTAATATTATGCAACTAGTTAAATTGGATCGTGATTTCGATGAAGAATAAAAATTCACTGTTTTATTTTAAACATTTAATTGAACTTCTATTCTAATCACTAAAAACTAAACTTCAACGTCTAAATTATAACTATCAAATTCGTCCAACAAAGAAAACTATTTTTGGGTGGTTACTGGAACAAAACTTACTTGTTTGAGAGATGAAATCTGAATGTCTGAATCTTAATGTACTATGCAACTATATCTACAAACAGGTAAATTGGTGAATATTATTTTAGCGGGGGTGAATAACTAGAAACTGAATATAACACAGAATATGGAAAGCCCTATCATTAAATGTGAGCACAATCGCCATACAACATTTCTTTCCAGTTTATAAGGGTTCTGTGAATACCCAGGTAAAATGTAAACTGGTCCTGTTGTTACTAACTTAGACACTATTTAAAATTGCAAATATGAATTTAAATTAAAAATATTTGAAGTACAAAAAAAAGAAAAACTTAGGACGTAACAACGAACCCACGATTATAACCTACGAGGGTGGATTGATAAGTTTCCGGCCTGACCAAGAAAAACAAGGTTTTTAAAAATTTTTTTTTTTATTTCTCAACATAATCTCCTCCAAGGCTGATACATTTCTCATAGCGGTGTTCCAGTCTATTAATGCCATCTCTATAGACTGATTCGTCAAGCTCCTCAAAATAACCATTTACAGCTTCGATTACTTCTTCATTGTCCGCAAATCTCTTACCGCCAAGCCATTT
>NW_020438884.1:456054-457555 GCF_000699045.2 Agrilus planipennis
ATTTGTACAAACGTTGTACGTTGCACGCCAAATTAATTTTATGCAACTAGTTAAATTGGATCGTGATTTCGATGAAGAATAAAAATTCACTGTTTTATTTAAAACATTTAATTGAACTTCTATTCTAATCACTAAAAACTAAACTTCAACGTCTAAATTATAACTATCAAATTCGCCCAACAAAGAAAACTACTGGAACAAAACTTACTTGTTTGAGCGATGAAATCTGAATGATGTCTGATTCTTAATGTACTATATCTACCAACAGGTAAATTGGTGAATATTATTTTAGCGGGGGTGAATAACTAGAAACTGAATATAACACAGAATATGGAAAGCCCTATCATTAAATGTGAGCACAATCGCCATACAACATTTCTTTCCAGTTTATAAGGGTTCTACGAATACCCAGGTAAAATGTAAATTGGTCCTGTTGTCACTAACTTAGACACTATTTAAAATTACAAATATGAATTTAAATTAAAAATATTTCATGTACACAAAAAAGTGAAAAACTTAGGACTTAACAGATTCCCTGATTGAAGACAAATTCGTCTACTCTATTGTACAGTTGTGTTAATTCAGTATTGTTTAATCCTCTCGGTGTTAGAAATGATACGTTACGTAAACACCGGTCTTACACGGACCGCTTGAAAGCCATTCATTCCGCATAATAGTGAAACTTGGTCTTTCAACAAGTAAACCAATCAGCGTCTGCCATAACACAATCGTTGATTCTCAGCAGCGAGATAGAGAGCTATCAAAGCCAATCCAAGACGCGTCTGTTGAAAATCGCTTCGCGCTCCTTTGACATACAATTCAAACATAAGCTTACCGACTCACAAAGGGCTCGATAGAGAGAAAACCCTTTCTCTCTATCTCTCCTCCTGTTCGTTTGTTTACAAAACAGAAAGCAGCCAGGCAGACTCTGTGTGTCGATTTGTTTGCCTGCCAGCCTGCTGCTACTGTGCTTGATATTAACTGTTAACCAAAGTTTTCGTACGTTTGTACTATTACTGTTTAGACGGGGTGCTGTCAAACGATCTGTACATCTACATATACAGAGTAGATACGACTGTATGTGTGCATGTTTGTTTGGGCGTGTATTTCAAACAGAAATTAATATTCCACGCGTATACACAACAATAATATCTGTTTTGGGAATTTCGCGAACTTCCCTTGCCACAAAGCAGGGTCGTTACGTCAGTTCTGTATTAATACGTACCAACGTTTGAGACGGTAATAACCAAATATAGAGAACTAAGATATGATGTTATTAGAATTTCCTCTGAAGAAATTAGATCTCACAATAAAAATAATGTTATTAAGTACATAACATATCATCATCATCATAAGGTCATCAGTCTTTAGACTGGTTGGACACGTACCTCCACTCTTTCCTATCCTGAGCTAAACTTCGCATTTCCCTAAAACTAGAACAGCCCACATCCTTAACTATTTGCGAAGAGTAATCTAATCTAGGTCTACCTCTACCCCTCCT
>NW_020438884.1:458578-488303 GCF_000699045.2 Agrilus planipennis
AGTCCTCTGTTCTCCTATTCTTTCCAATACCTCTTCATTTCTAACCTTTTCTACCCACGATATCCTCATCATCCGCCTATAACACCACATTTCGAACGCTTCTAACCTTTTCTTTTCCGCCGCTCCCACTGTCCATGTTTCACACCCGTACAACGCCGTGCTCCAAACATACACCTTTAACAACCTTTTTCGAATTTCTAAATTAACCGTTCGCGAGCATAGAAGAGACTTCTTTTTATTAAAGGCGACACGACCCTGCGCTATCCTCTGCTTTATATCCCTACTACTCCTTCCATCCTCACTTATCTGACTTCCTAGGTATCTAAAACCAGCCACTTCTTCTAATTACTACGTTCCGTTTATAACATAACATAACAAGATAATTAAATCCAATGACATTGTTAGTTACTTAATAGTGGATTAATATGCAATATTAATTTGAAATCATTTTTTTGATATTTTATTTACCCACTACAAACTACCTCAAGTTATGGTATGATATCAGACTATTTTAATAATTTTGGTTTGGAACCACAACTAATGCCATGACCAAAAGTAAATGTTAAGTATTCTTCGTTCTAATTTTTGAAACTTCATTCGCATCCCGATTACAATTTTGGTAGGGGAGTAGACAGAGTCCCAAAGAGGTTAGTCTAATTTCCGGGTGTGGATCCTTTAAGGTTACCCTATGAGCCCACAAGGACATCTAAAACCTTGTCTCGCCCATGTATCACTATGAATGCCGCATGTAGCCTTCTTGAGACAAAATCACCACTATTCGGTTTACAAAATTTTTGGGTTATACCAGCTGATAACAAATAACCACGAATTTATCTAAGAAGAGTTCTTATAATTGATGTTTGCGTAATGGAACTCCCATAGGGCACATGGTGTAAAATTGCTGATGCATTTCCCTTGTAAAAACCTCATCTCACTCTAGTATAGTTGATTTTTCTTATGAGGATTCTCATAAAGAAAATACACCATGACCTTTAGATATGTGCCACATGAGGTCCACTGGCTGCATCAGGCATGCCACCTATAAATTCTATATAGTCGGGATCAAGACGAACTTTAACAAATAATGTTACTGTTTAGAGTTACGACTACATCTTGGACCAATAACAGGAGATGCCTGAGAAATAATTCTAATCTTACTGATCCCAGAATAATTACTCTGATACTAAATGAATCCTTTGTGTCGATATTCTCGTGTTTTAGACGTATCAAAGAAAGAGATAAGCGAGTTGCACAAAACGTCTTATGCAACTGTGGAAGTTTCAACGACGATGATGGCAGACGGCTGTTAGGATCTAGATACTCACGATATCTTATTAAAGCGGGTGTTGTGAAGCAGAAGTGGTGTTTTAGAGAATTTTATGTACAACGCCAACTACGACATCGTCTTTGTCGCCCTTGCCATCTATCGTCGTCGTCGTCGTCGCCGTTGTCGTTGCTTGCTGTTGTCGTCGTGGTCGTCGCCGACTACGATGCTGATTGGTTCGGTTGTTAAAGACAAAGGTCGCAGCAGCAAGGCGACGTCGGCGTCTGTCTATTCAAATTCGCGCTCTGTTGCCGTTTCCGTTAATTATAATTATGATACTTCATGAATTGCTTGCGCGGATGACAGCAGTAATGAGATAACGACGAGACTCTGCAACGGCGAGGAGGAACATGAACTGCTCCCGAAAACGACGACGAATTTTCCCACCACAACTGCACTTCCCACTCTCTATAACATGTCATACCCACCGAAAATTTTCCTATAACACTGCCATTACTTAAACTTGATTGGTTTGGTTTGCTTTATAACCTATGTAGGTATTGGCATCTAATAATGAAGTGATTTAGCAAAAGAAAAAGTTTGTGTAGATCAAACTTTGATATTATGTAAAATAGAAAAAGTGGAGAGAAAGTGATGGGGACGTTTTAGACTCAACCCATCTTTGGTGTTAAGCATTGAAAGTTTTACTTCAGAAATTCTGTTTTTTATGAACTGATGCTGATCTTGATTCGGGTGTAAAGGTTGTCGTCGGTTCCGATGCTGGATGAGAGGACCTCTGAAGGAGTTCGTCACCCGTACTAGTGAAATATTAGGAAGCAACTCCAACCAACGACGGCCTTTAAACCCGAGTAAGGGCAGTATTAGGTGGTGACCTGACCTGGTAACTATCCACGAAAGCCTTTACCAATTTGTCTGTTTTTTATTATCTGTCTATACAGCGAATGAAAAAGCTGAGTCCCATGAATTTTGAAAACTTTTTGTAACAAGCTTAAGAAGAAAAATTTTATTGCCTAAAGAAGCTACAGTAAAGTATAAAGCAATGACATTTCAGAATTTACTAGATTGCGACTGATGACAGATAAAATCGTTACACATGAATAAAAGTGAGAGCCTAGCTAGGTGCCTGAGGGAACATTACTATTTCTGGGACACTTTAGGTTTGTTTCTTTGTCATCAAATTGACTCCGCATAAGTTTTTTGGCTAATGCCTACTGTGAAGTGTTAAACGTTGAAAGAGCTCTTGAGTAGAGAATCACAACAATCGAAGTCTATCATGAAACCCAACCTAACCGAACCAACGCCATCTGTAATGAGAACGTTAGTATTAGTCTGTATATCTCAATTACTGTCTATTGTATAGCATCATCAGTTTATGGTGAATATTTGTTCCACTAAGCGTCTCATTTGGAAGTTAAAAAAAAAATAAAAAATGAACTGTTATTAGCTAAAATTCCAGATTACTGAACGTGAGATAGAACAAATTATGGGACTATCCCGAAAATCCCCTGTTAACTCTAAACATTTTGAAATATATATATATATATCTACCTATTATGTTGCTGCAGTTTCAGAAAATTTTGTGTTGCGTCTTATGGGATGATTATAATTAAGATTTGGGGATGGCAATTGAGGTTTTCCCGTTTTTGCAGAAGCGGTTAAAAGTTCGTGCTTCCGCTTTATCCCTCTCACGTTTCGCTGGCCGCGATACGCTAACTTTTATTATGATATCAAACAAACTCGTTATAAAAATGGCAAAAGGGTGGAGGGTAGGTAAATAGATGCATGCAAATTGCTCGCTTTCGGTCGGAATTTGCGCGAACGTAGAGAGAGCGATTATTATGTCTTTCACTAGCTTTCTTTTTAATGACGAACGTCAATGAAAAAGACTACGCAATTCGCGTCACAAAATTAAAACAAAAAAACGTATAAAAGAGACGACGTTCTTCAAAGCACTACAATCTTAACCCAGTCCAATTCTTTTAGAAATTCTCCTACTTCTGATATTTCAAACCGTAGTAAACTGTCATGTGGTTTTATTGAAATTCGAACATTATTCGCTACAGCTTAGTTCAGGGGTGGCCAACCCAAATGATCTTGCAATCCACATTGGAGATAAATTTCCGCGAGTCACATGTAAAGTTATACATATATCTTCATATTAGATTTAGACCCAGAATAGACTTTTTGAACTCATAACTGTAAACTCATTAATAAAACAGGCCATATTGTCATATATTAAGAAAATGTATTTTAAAATCAAAGTCAATTCTTTCTCATAGTTTCAACAGTTAATTTTTGAATGTATGGTTGCGTAAAGAAGATACTTTTTTTTAATATACAGTGTACACTCTTTATAACTCCTTAAAACGTCGAAATTGCTTGACTTTGGTTAGTTTACATTGTTTTCTAAACAAGATTACACTCTATATAGCGTCACGCTCACTCTATTTAACGACAACAATGCGGCATTATAAATCATTAAGCAGTACTTTCTAAGTTGCCGAAATAGATAAGAACTGCAGCTGTGTACGTTGTTGAAGAAGACGATCCTGTCCCTCCACCAAGCATCAAACAAGCACTTGATGCAGCGAAACTATTAAAAAAATACTTTTTATATAATCAAATTGATCCAGCAGTATCTCAAGATATGAGTAAGATACGTAACAAAATACAATTAAAATATTGGAGCAGCAAAAAACATCAGACGAAGATAACAGGTTATACGCAATGTATGAATAATAATGTTCGTGTGCAAAATGTGTACTATATTGGTAAATGCATATTATTATAGAATAGTAAAATAATATCTTTTATTTCTTTCCATTCTTTATAACGCCGAAAAATGTTCAGTCCCTTAAGTGTCGTTATATAGAGTTTACACTGTACTGTTTTTCACTATTTTGACCGTTGGTAATCATCATCATAAAGTCGTCAGTCCTAAGGCGCCACTTTTTCCTATCCTGAGCTAACCTTCGCATTTCCCTAAAACTAGAACATCCCACATCCTTAACTACTTGCGAGCAGTAATCTAATCCAGGTTTACCTCTATTCCTCTTAAGTCTTGTTTCTGCTTCTAATTAGCTCTTCATGTCTAAAAAGGTGTCTTACCAACCTACCTTTTATTATTGACTTTTTTAGCGCCTTCTATTCTCCTACTGTTTTTAATACCATCTCATTCCTAACGTTTTCATATATACATGGTATCCTCATGATTCGCTTTTAATATCACATTTTAAAAAACTATGATGAACCTCGCAAGCTGGAAAACTGTACAAAGTGGACCATGGGCTAGCTACCCTTGGATTAGTTATTTCGTTCGTCCCTTGCTTCACGAAAATGTCATTTTTGTTACATATCCGTTGGACTAAAATACAGTACGCCCTTAGTGTTTCAACGCGTGAGGGTTAACAATATCACTTCAGTCAAACAGAATTGGAATTTGTAAGGGACATGCCTCACGTAATTAGTGGGTCTCATGTGACATATGAAGTTCATACCGATAGAGAAACTTCCCCCGTAAATTTCTCATTAGCACCCCAACAAAAGAAATCAGATCATATGTCTTATAAGTTTTTCATAAAGATTTTAGGAGGAAAACCTAACACATGTACCTATATATACCTGTAACCATACAGGGATATGATTAGGTAAAGATTAAGTGTAGAAGGTTTTCTTAGCTGCCTCCTCCCAAAATTCTAGTTGAGCATTGAATATATTAATTTAAAATAGAGAATATAGACCAAAAATCACTAACTAGGTAACTTCCGCATAACATTGCATTGCGATTGTCTCAAATTTAAAATTGCAGTTTTCTTCAAATTACTTAAAACTTATTGTAGGTGAGGTGCCCTCTTTTAACAGTTGCCTAAACGAAAAGCCATCAACTAGCAAACCCCAACCGATCATATCCTCAAAATGATTAGTTTGACTGATCATTTTTTCATATTTAATTGTAAAAGGAGAACTTTTTACGGTTTTAACAGATTCGTTATTAAGTACTGCACTCTATTTTTTATTTTATTGGCGTTGAAGACCAGAGATGATTGCAGGCAATTACGTTAGTGTATTTATAATGAATTGGCAAGGGTAAGTATTTTCTCAAAAGAGGTTTATTATGGGGCAGGATTTTACGCATGCAGCGCATCGCTCATTTGCTGCAAGTAGCTAAAAAATAAACAAACGGCGATTTTTATAATTTCTCTGTTGCTGCATGCATCGTTAGCTGTAATTTTAATTACTTGGTTAAATGCAAGTATAAATAAGTACGTAGCACGTAGATCTCGTCGTTTTTCCCATTTGTGGCGCCCGTTGCCAATATAAATGCGGTGCCAATTTTTCAATTTCTGCCCCGTTTGATAAATTATCACTCAGTACGCGGGGATTTCTCATTATACAAAATTAGCCACGGCTGAAGTAAACGATTAATATTCATGGACCTACTTAAGTATACTAAAATTAATTTACTGATGCTCTAGCTATTATCCTTTGTTGCTTTTTTTAAATAATTTTTGGAAAAATAAACTTTATTATTAATGTAAAAACTACAAAATTGAATGAGAAATATATTTTACTAATGAGAAACTGTCCACTTTTGAATTTGTAGCAACGGTATAACACATATTATTTCTTCACATTCCTCACTAACATTAAGAGAAACCATTTTTTTATCAACGTCTATAATTTTACAGGTAGTAATATTTTCATTGTTTACAGATACTCTAGCTATATTTCTAAATATTTAGCATCGCATGGATACACATAAAGAGTTTTTCTTTTTGGTAGTAGTTTTCCACAAATTTCAATACAATTTATGTCTCCATTTGAAGGAATATATACATATATCACTTATTTGTAAAATTTGTTTGCTCTTAGTACGATTGTGTTATTGAGCTCTTTTGTAGTCAATAATACTTTAAACTACAATCGTTTTAATGTTGTTCGACTTGATGGGTCTAGTTTTTGTAGTCTTATAATAACAATATTAGGAAGTACACTTGTTGGTTCGTTGCAAATGTAAAAGATTTCTTTGAAACGACGACATAATTGGGCAAGGGGATTGTTACCATTTTTTATAAGTTTTTTTATTTTACCGAGGGTATTATTAAACGCATTTGCCTCATCGAGCCCTCATAAGGTAAATTTAATTGTAAATTTATACATGTGTTAGGTTTACCCTTAAGACCCATATGAAAAACCCATAAGGCAATCCTCATTTTAGTATCACCACTTTTTTTTTTGGTGAGATTTTCATGAGGAATCTACGGGGAAATCCTTATATCAGCATGCCCCTGATTAGCCACATGAGGCCCGCACGCTACATGGGGCATACCCTTATAAATTCTAGTCGGGGATTTGTTATGGTTGACTTTATAATTTTTCCCGAAAGTATGAGCAGCTCATTGAAAAAAATATATAGTTTAATGGACTTTTTAGCCAGTTTAAATAATTAATGCGGAAGTTATACAAGTACCTACAGAAAAATCAATCCGTTTACAACAGGAAAAGGCCTACAAAATAGAACAGAATAATTTTGGGTTCTAAATAAGAAAATCCCCAAAGGACCTTTCACAGGTCGATCAGTCATCTGTTTCTCCCAGAAAATTATATTAACCCCTACATTTTCCAGTACCAGCCACCGAAAATTTTAATACCTCATCCCTTCATAATCCAGAAGTAAGGTACACCGGTGTTTGTAATCATGTGTATTTATGCAAATGGTTTTTTCTTCAGTAATTTCAAAATGGACAGTCGAAGTTACTTTTGGTTGATGGTGGTGACCGTGCGATACATTCTTAACAAAAGCCGCGTTTACGTTACGACCATTGTTCGGCATAAATCGTGAGAAAAACGATTACACGCGAAAGAGATAGCGATCAGTGTTGCCAACCGACAGATTAATATACGTACCGCGCGAGCAAACACGAAGAGCAGCCTAGTAAACTGTGCTATTAAAATAATAAATGATCGCAATAAAACTAGACATTACACGAAGAATCGACAGCGCTGCAGGTTTTTCGTCTTGCATATTAATCGCACTATAATTACGCCGTTTTTACGCCCGGCAAGCTCTAAACGCCAAAAAAGAAACGCAGCAAGCCTTGGAAGGCGAGCAGCCAGAAAAAGAGAGGCGACAGACGAGACCGGCGCGGCGCGACGCGACAAGGCGCGACAGCGCTCGTAGATGCTATCTCTTATTGAACAGGCACAGAACTACTAGATGGTACGCAAATAGGTAATAAATTTATTTATTTAACATAAATTTATTAAGATATCGTTCTGTCCTTTCCTCAGTTTTTTTGACTCCCGAGTGCTCCTCAGATATAGCCAATGAGCTCCTCATTGCTCCTGCGGGTGCGAGTGAGATGATTCTTTCCTTTTCTTATCCCTTCCATTTCATAGGGAAGTCCCTTCTTCCATAGTCGAAACCAATAGT
This sequence comes from Agrilus planipennis, assembly GCF_000699045.2. Classification (NCBI taxonomy): domain Eukaryota; kingdom Metazoa; phylum Arthropoda; class Insecta; order Coleoptera; family Buprestidae; genus Agrilus; species Agrilus planipennis. The sequence goes on from NW_020438884.1 coordinate 466,297, forward strand.
ATTGTGAACGTAGGCCCGTATGCTACACCTGAGATGCGGGACGATCATTAGAAAACTTTTGTAGGTATTATTTAAGTTACGAATGAGGCTTCGCTCGTCCACGGGATGATGGGGCTTGGTATGGCAGTGAAAAGGAGAAGAAAAAGAGAAAGCAATATGGGTCTTTACTGCTTACCCTCTCGTTCTCATTGAAGGGTATGGAGTAACCCAAACTAACCTCAGGTAGCGGCTCTGCTTTTGGATACAAAATCTGCAGTATGAGTGCGCACATCTGAAGATTTATGTCATTCTAGACTACCTATACCTCAAGTTTTATCCCTTAACCAGTTTTGTACCGTGTCCGCAATGACAAGAGGACGGCAGTCGCAATGTTCGGCGAAAAAGTGTGCGTGAGGGTTCGATTTTGTTGCGCCGTGACTTACACGGTTACTCTACTCGATTCCGACGATTCCAACTACCATAAAGCTCCACGCCTTCGGGTTGTAAGTGTTTACAACACGTAAACCGATGACATGCGTATCAGTTCAGGCTCGCGGTCAAGATAATATCTGACTCTGTTATTTTAACTTTACGAAAGGTATTACGTTTGCGCAAACAAGAATTCAACTCAGACGCATTATTTGTTCCTTCGTTCGAAATTACTTAAGGATACCCGTAACTACTATACACAGTCAGTTCAGTACCACCACGTTACCGATGCGAAGATTTAACTCGAGGATTGGACGAGACGATATTGTGTACCTTTCAATTCCGATTGTAAATATCTGTAAAATATCGTACCTACCAATAATATTTCACGTAATCGCTTCAATTATTAGTACTTTCCTTCCAGATAGTACGTCAATAAATTTGCACATGTAGATTAAAACGTTCGCCCCCAAACTCATATCGACTAGTTATTATAGAAAACAATCGTAGAAATCTAATCAAACTCAAAAAAATAGTGNATATTATCCAGAGCTATTTTTACAGATTTAACATTGATTCGAATGGACAATGTACGGATCCATACGTGTGTAGTCGCTATGGCAAAAATTCAATAACCTGAGCTACGAACTGCGACCCCATTCTGTATATTCTCCTAATTTAACCCCCCTGCGACTATTTCCTATTTCTAAACTTCGGCGGTAAGAGATTTCGATCGAACGAAGATGAGGTCATCACTGAAACTAAAGCCTATTTTGAAGATCTTGAGGAAAAAAATGGAAAAACGCTAGACTAAATGTATCAAGGTAAAAGGAAATTATGCTGGGAAATAAAACGCTTTTTAAAAATAAATAATGTTTATCAAAAAAGTCACACACAGTGCCCTCGTAATAGCGTAAAAATTAACGATTAGAAGGACAGAAAATTACCTTCCAATAAAATACGTATTTCCCCATAACGAAACTACCGCATTGATTCCTATTTCACTCATCATTCCATTACTCATAATGGAGTGGGTATACCAAAACCCATACAGTTTGAGGAGGGGATATGATATACCTAATAACGCGTTTGTCTTTCCGTTTCGCCATTGTCACAATTTATCATGGTTATTATCCCACCTGTGCGGACGTTCCTTGTTGGCTCGGGGTTCGTCCGTCCTAATAGGCGACTAGAGCCGAACGAACGTCAAACAAAAGAGTAATAGGCCATGGCTCATCACCCGTCACAATGCACGGCTGACCAATGGAGACATGGCGCCGCGCGTGCCAGCCAATCGTAGCCGCAGTGCGCGTGGGTTCCGTCAGCACGATTCTGCGGTAATGATTCTCTCGTGAAACAATGCGGCGGAAGTTTGTCCTCCCCTGCCTCCGCTAATCCCTTGTCTACTGCATAGCAAAACAATCGCGCGTTCCTTTGAGTGGACGACGACGCCAAGCCACGCGAACGTGCGCACAATGACAACGGGAAGGTGTTATTTAGCACATTTCCCATTTTCTCCTTTGTAATTTACTTGTCTACGGTTTTTTAAGTAATTAGATAACGGTTTTTGTAAATTGGAAAAAAATTGAACACCTTGATGGGTACATATTACAAGATTCTTGATTCCATTTGAAATTTCTGAGATTGTAACCTGCAGGTAGAACTTCAGGCAGGACGAGGTGATGCATTTATATATCTTTAATGTAGGTACATAATAGGGATCATGTTCAAACATCTTTTTTTTTAATTAGTATGCGTTAGCGGCTAGCCCTAATAGTGTTGCCTAGTCACCGGAAATCCTCACCACTTTTGAGTATGTGGGTAGTGTCCATCATAATGTCTTAATGTGAAGTTTTTGTCTCTCTTTATCCTATTGTCTTCATAGTAATTCCTGATTTATTTATCATACGTTATCGGTCCCATGGCCTTATATATGTTCCCTTGGGTTCCTGATCTTTAAATTCGACGGTATGATGACCGGAAGGTGAAAAAACCTTTGATATCAAAAACCTAAAATCCTATTTGGTTACCTCAAGTTTTTGTCTCTAATTATCATATAATCTCTTACATTTTTACCTTCTTTCCTACACCTTATCTTTGTATTGTCTTCACATTAGTTCCTGACTTTTTGTCTTACATTAGCGGTCTCATGCCCTTATTTATACCTATGGGCCCCTGATCGTTAAATCCGACGGTATAGTAGACAGCAGGTGAAAAAAACCATTGACATCGAAAGCCTAAAATCCTATGTCCTTTCCTCAATTTTTTTTCTCTCATTATCATATTCTCTTAAATGTTTATGTCGTAACATGTCAGCGCCCCCATGACGTTATTTGTACTTATGAAAATCCCAATAAAAATAGTAATGATATACTAAAATGGGTTTTTCTTGCGGCATTCCTGATAATGCGCAAATGCAGCATAGCGTTATATGCCCCATCCTTACCCTAAGGGGCAACCTCATGGGGCTCAGAAGAGGTAGTGTGACTACCCACTTAGGTACCCTACCTGCACCCCTCTCAAAATTCTAGTCGGGGTTTAGGTTACCTAAATATTACTAATTATTAACTTTTAAGGCCNTTTATTATTAATGTAAAAACTACAAAATTGAATGAGAAATATATTTTACTAATGAGAAACTGTCCACTTTTGAATTTGTAGCAACGGTATAACACATATTATTTCTTCACATTCCTCACTAACATTAAGAGAAACCATTTTTTTATCAACGTCTATAATTTTACAGGTAGTAATATTTTCATTGTTTACAGATACTCTAGCTATATTTCTAAATATTTAGCATCGCATGGATACACATAAAGAGTTTTTCTTTTTGGTAGTAGTTTTCCACAAATTTCAATACAATTTATGTCTCCATTTGAAGGAATATATACATATATCACTTATTTGTAAAATTTGTTTGCTCTTAGTACGATTGTGTTATTGAGCTCTTTTGTAGTCAATAATACTTTAAACTACAATCGTTTTAATGTTGTTCGACTTGATGGGTCTAGTTTTTGTAGTCTTATAATAACAATATTAGGAAGTACACTTGTTGGTTCGTTGCAAATGTAAAAGATTTCTTTGAAACGACGACATAATTGGGCAAGGGGATTGTTACCATTTTTTATAAGTTTTTTTATTTTACCGAGGGTATTATTAAACGCATTTGCCTCATCGAGCCCTCATAAGGTAAATTTAATTGTAAATTTATACATGTGTTAGGTTTACCCTTAAGACCCATATGAAAAACCCATAAGGCAATCCTCATTTTAGTATCACCACTTTTTTTTTTGGTGAGATTTTCATGAGGAATCTACGGGGAAATCCTTATATCAGCATGCCCCTGATTAGCCACATGAGGCCCGCACGCTACATGGGGCATACCCTTATAAATTCTAGTCGGGGATTTGTTATGGTTGACTTTATAATTTTTCCCGAAAGTATGAGCAGCTCATTGAAAAAAATATATAGTTTAATGGACTTTTTAGCCAGTTTAAATAATTAATGCGGAAGTTATACAAGTACCTACAGAAAAATCAATCCGTTTACAACAGGAAAAGGCCTACAAAATAGAACAGAATAATTTTGGGTTCTAAATAAGAAAATCCCCAAAGGACCTTTCACAGGTCGATCAGTCATCTGTTTCTCCCAGAAAATTATATTAACCCCTACATTTTCCAGTACCAGCCACCGAAAATTTTAATACCTCATCCCTTCATAATCCAGAAGTAAGGTACACCGGTGTTTGTAATCATGTGTATTTATGCAAATGGTTTTTTCTTCAGTAATTTCAAAATGGACAGTCGAAGTTACTTTTGGTTGATGGTGGTGACCGTGCGATACATTCTTAACAAAAGCCGCGTTTACGTTACGACCATTGTTCGGCATAAATCGTGAGAAAAACGATTACACGCGAAAGAGATAGCGATCAGTGTTGCCAACCGACAGATTAATATACGTACCGCGCGAGCAAACACGAAGAGCAGCCTAGTAAACTGTGCTATTAAAATAATAAATGATCGCAATAAAACTAGACATTACACGAAGAATCGACAGCGCTGCAGGTTTTTCGTCTTGCATATTAATCGCACTATAATTACGCCGTTTTTACGCCCGGCAAGCTCTAAACGCCAAAAAAGAAACGCAGCAAGCCTTGGAAGGCGAGCAGCCAGAAAAAGAGAGGCGACAGACGAGACCGGCGCGGCGCGACGCGACAAGGCGCGACAGCGCTCGTAGATGCTATCTCTTATTGAACAGGCACAGAACTACTAGATGGTACGCAAATAGGTAATAAATTTATTTATTTAACATAAATTTATTAAGATATCGTTCTGTCCTTTCCTCAGTTTTTTTGACTCCCGAGTGCTCCTCAGATATAGCCAATGAGCTCCTCATTGCTCCTGCGGGTGCGAGTGTGATGATTCTTTCCTTTTCTTATCCCTTCCATTTCATAGGGAAGTCCCTTCTTCCATAGTCGAAACCAATAGTATTGTGAACGTAGGCCCGTATGCTACACCTGAGATGCGGGACGATCATTAGAAAACTTTTGTAGGTATTATTTAAGTTACGAATGAGGCTTCGCTCGTCCACGGGATGATGGGGCTTGGTATGGCAGTGAAAAGGAGAAGAAAAAGAGAAAGCAATATGGGTCTTTACTGCTTACCCTCTCGTTCTCATTGAAGGGTATGGAGTAACCCAAACTAACCTCAGGTAGCGGCTCTGCTTTTGGATACAAAATCTGCAGTATGAGTGCGCACATCTGAAGATTTATGTCATTCTAGACTACCTATACCTCAAGTTTTATCCCTTAACCAGTTTTGTACCGTGTCCGCAATGACAAGAGGACGGCAGTCGCAATGTTCGGCGAAAAAGTGTGCGTGAGGGTTCGATTTTGTTGCGCCGTGACTTACACGGTTACTCTACTCGATTCCGACGATTCCAACTACCATAAAGCTCCACGCCTTCGGGTTTGTAAGTGTTTACAACACGTAAACCGATGACATGCGTATCAGTTCAGGCTCGCGGTCAAGATAATATCTGACTCTGTTATTTTAACTTTACGAAAGGTATTACGTTTGCGCAAACAAGAATTCAACTCAGACGCATTATTTGTTCCTTCGTTCGAAATTACTTAAGGATACCCGTAACTACTATACACAGTCAGTTCAGTACCACCACGTTACCGATGCGAAGATTTAACTCGAGGATTGGACGAGACGATATTGTGTACCTTTCAATTCCGATTGTAAATATCTGTAAAATATCGTACCTACCAATAATATTTCACGTAATCGCTTCAATTATTAGTACTTTCCTTCCAGATAGTACGTCAATAAATTTGCACATGTAGATTAAAACGTTCGCCCCCAAACTCATATCGACTAGTTATTATAGAAAACAATCGTAGAAATCTAATCAAACTCAAAAAAATAGTGTTTTCTTTCCACGTTACGCGTATTTTTACTTTACCTTAGTAAATGGTAAAAATGCGAAGATCTAATACTGACACAGGAATGTTTCGTATTTTCCTGTGGCTCTCATTGGCAATTATTGCAGGTTTTCTTATAATTTCGTATTTTTCTTTCCTTTTCTTCTTGAAGGTGTTTAGTTTTTGAATCCATATAAACATATGGATTCGTATTGTACATTAGAAGTGTTGGGATATAATTTAGGGTCAGTCTTATCTAATGAAGAGCAACAGTAGTCTTAGTCCTGCAGTTTGGTCATGTCGAGGTCTTTGCACATTTAGCCAAGACTTACCTATCCTGGCAAAACCATAATCATCATCATCATCACTAGGTCGTCAGTCCTAAGACTGATGGTTGGACACGTACCTCCACTATTTCCTATCCTAAGCTAATCTTCGCTTTTCCCTAAAACTAGAACATCCCACATCCTTAACTATTTGTAAACAGTAATCTAATTTACGTCTACCTCTACCACTCCTAACTACCGTTTCTGCCTCTAGTATGTCTTTGACTAGACCTTCATGCCTTAAAAGGTGTCCTACCAACCTATCTCGCCTACTTCTTATTGACTTCCACAGACTCTCTGTTCTCCTATTCTTTCTAATACCTGTTCATTTCTAACCCCCTCTATCTACGGTATCCTCATCATTCGCCTGTAACACCACATTTGGAACGCTTCTAACCTTTTCTTTTCCGCCGCGCTCGCCGTCCATGTTTAGCACCCGTAAAGCGCCGCACACCAAACATACACCTTTAACAACCTTTTTCGAATTATTAAATAGAAGTGACTTCTTTTTATTGAAGGCGATTCGACCTTGCGCTATCCTGTGTTTTATATCCCTTCTACTTCTTCTGTCTTGACTTATCTGACTTCCTACATACCTAAAATCAGCCACTTCTTCTAGGCTTTCGTCTCCTATCTTTATATTCGTTCTTTTTCTACTTTCTCTTCTTTCTTGCATATCTTTGTTTTACATTGGTAAAACCATAAAGAAGACTAAATGAACAGGACCAAGACCAAGAGCAAAACGTACGAGGTGTTCCAAAATTAAGTAATTTGGTCTATTAAAAACATTTTTACGACTTTTTCTTCGAAGAATAGTGATACACAAAAAGGTCAAAATTTAGAAAATTATAAGATTGCAATGTTACAAATGGAGTACAAATAATTTTAATTTTTCTGAATTGTTACAATAAGTTTTGCAAGAACAAGACTAACACTAGGTAGGAGATAGGTATACAACCGCCAGAACCACTGGTCTGACTCTGCCCTTTGTGAATCAAAATGTAATGTTAATTTTTTATTTCTGCTTTCTCTGTCTTCGTATCAATGGTCACTGTAGTTCATAACAATACCGAAGGGAAAGCCCTCCTGTTCGGTACTTCTTTTATTTTTCCATAATCCTAATGATGAAAAAACAGAAGTTCGAAATTAAATCCACATCGCCCATGAACCCGTTAAAAGGGCATCGATTACAAAGGGCCAACTTTGTTCATTTGCAAATTAGAAGAGGAGCCCTTGAAATGCGAAATAATGGCCCTTTCTAGCAAATTAGAGTTCCGTGAAGGGCACTCGTTCGGTCATTCGGACCGACGAATGATGTCCCCGTTATCGAACGCACTATAAATACATACTTAGATACGTAGGTATATAAAGAATGTACATATTCACGTATATAATCTACCAGTTGCAGTCATTCAGTCAGCCAGTGTGTACACGAGCATAGTAGCAAAAGCACCACCACCATCGTCGTCGTCCGAAACCTTCTGTGTTCATTATTCATTTTTTGTTCTCGTCCGCGTCCGTATGTTTAATTTAACTTGTCCGAGAAAGAGAGTTGTTCTTTCAAAGGGGTCGCCCTTTTGTGCCTCTCTCTATATACGCGTACCTATATGCATATGTATAATGCTGGAGCTGCTCGCCCGGCTTCAAAAGAGCAAGTCAACGAGTAGAGAAGAGAAGCTGCTGACCTGAATGCAGATCGAGTACTGGCGGATATGTAAAGTCTCTATACGTCTCGCTTGTTCCAGCTTCCTATGATAAAATATGCAACACATACAACTGATTGTTGGAGAGCCCTTTTGTCGAGACGTTGTTTGTGAACGATACTGCGAGGAGAGTGAGAGAGAACAGAAAGCCACGCCACCATCACCACCGACAACCCTGACTGACGGGGACCACAAAGGGAATTTGCATTTGAGAAAAGAGAAAGAAATGGTCGCTTTGTAAGGAGGAATTGGAAAAAGGGTCTCTTTGGCAAAACAATCCCGTCCTTTTCCCGAATCCTTAATACTATGTAAAACTGTAGTAGGTACAATTTTGTCATGAAAATTCAAAAGGAAGGGTTTAGTTACCTATTTATATACATATATCGGAAAAATTAAAAAACAAAACGCTTTAGAAGAGACCGATTTTCTGTTCACTTGGTAATGTACCTATAATAACGTTCAAATCCTGATAAGGGTTAAAAAATGTTGATATAATATAGATCCTTGTGCTTTTGACCAATTGTAACAACTTCCTCGTATATTAACCATTCAGCTAGCTCTCACAGAAAAGCATAGAGGTTGAGTGAACCATTAAAAGCGGATATTTAAGATCAGTACGAATCATGGTCAAGACGGCGACATATTTTAATGCCGAATGCATTAATGATTACCGACAAATGGTGCAGTAGAACTTTTGTTCACCTTAACGGCTATAGTAGGAAAAAGAACCAAAATATAACAACAAAGAAAAGAAAGCAAAAGTGACGCATGATTTCGCTTTTCCTGAAATGCTTTGGGGGCCTGTCGTCATAAAAATGTGTTATTCTACATTTCTGTTGATGTTTACCAGTGAAATGATTAATGACTAAGGTCAATCCCAAGGTGGACGGTTAAGGAGATTTGGCAGTAAAAAAAATTGGCTTGCTCAAGAACAGTGAATAGCTCAATGTAGGTACGAGACAGGTCCACAAATTTAACTTGGTGCAGTTGTTGAAAATTATCAGTATCAAAATGAAATAGTAAAACAGATGGTCTTTCGGTGTCCATCAACCATCCACTTTTTCATATCCATGTGCCACCGTAAAACTCGAGTACTGTACTTTTTCTTATATTTAAATTTTGTTGTGAGGAAATTGTTTTTAGCAGAGGTGTCCGATTTAGACCTAATTTTATCGTATCTTAATGACATTTATGATACAACATTGTTGCCTAAACCACTGATATTTTTTGTTTATATAAATATAAATTAGAATTATCGCAAGACTTGTTATAAAATTCCATTCTATCAGCTTCCCTGAACTTTAAACTTTTGTTCTTTTGTACTAACCAAAATAAAATCTGGCCACAACTGAAATTTGATGTCATAATATTTTCTTATCAGAGTGTCTGTTAAATTATCTACAATTTAATATTAAATCACGTTTTAAAATATATTTTCTATTAAGTAGGTACTGCTGTGTTTACAAAGATTGTTGTAAATTAAATTAGTTTATAAAAATGGTAAAAGTAATTCAACTTTACATCAGATAGAATAATGATAGGGAAATATGTATGCAAAACGGGTTTCATCTCAATTACAATAAATTCCATTTATTGTTTAATTTCAATATGCAAAATGCAAATGGAAGTGATTGTTTGCAATTAAGAAACGGCTAGAGAATGCATTAATTGCCACTTTAATTTCCCTGGCATTGCATTTAACTGTTCTTTATTTATTTACTTGATATTTCTATTAGGTAAATGTGAGACCACAAACGCACTTCAAGTTACTTTATTATTATTGAAAACTTTTATTATCATCCTTTTGTTATTCAAACTGAGTGCATAAGCAATAAATACAATTATTAATTGCCTGCTTCTCGTCACTAATTAAAAGCCTTGACTCAATCGACATTAGTGCCAATAGGTAAAGGGGAGTGAAGGGTATTCTATCTAGTAACGAGTAAATCATACACAGAAAATACAATAAATACAAGAGAAATAGAGAACTATTACCTAAACATTATTAATAAAGTGTCGTATCGTTAAAGAGTATGAACAACGTTAATAGAGAACTGGTACCAATTAGCTGCGAACCTCGTGCTCTCCATTTTGCTATCACATAATACTCAGGGCCGTCTTTAACCTATTGGAGGCCCTGGGCACATAAGTCTACCGGACCCCCTACAGCTTTGACAGAGAATTATTTTGTTGTGAATGAATAGACAATTGTAATATGACTCGAAAAAGTAACTCTAATATCATTCTCATGTTGGTACTTAAAATTGTGTTTTTTGAAAAGGCACCCTTCTAGTTTTCAGATATGCAAAATNATAATACTAACTTATGTTTTATGCAAAATTTTACTCTTAACGCGCTAAAAGAAAGTGTCTTCAATAGTTTCGCAATAGACGTCTGCTTCTGCTTCTGTAAGCGCGGAAGTTCTGCACTTTTTTTACGTCGCTTCTACGTCTGGTCATTTTTATATAGAAAGCCTATCATAACTTTCTAGAAATTCTGGTGTGCGAAAGATATTAAGACTACCACTGCATTCTGCAATAATTGCTTATTTCTGTTTCCGCAAATTTAAGCACATTTGGCATCTGCTTCTGCTTATGCTTCTATTACAACATTTCGCTTGCATGACTAATAAATATTTGAAAAACCTTTTTTTTGATTTTAAGATGAATGAAAAGAAAAAACTAATGTACCTTATATCTACCTGAAAACAGTCAACAATGCATTTGAATTGTAGAGAGGGAAGAAAACGAGTGTGATCTAAAAATATCTGTTGTTAGGTCTTTTTATGTTTTCACTAAAAAGACGCCTGTTGTTGGTCAATCCATCAAGTGGTGATTATTTTTACGATCGACTGCATACGACGGGGATATAAGTGCGTGGAAAACGGATATGGTATCCCTAATTCTTCTTAAGTGAATTGTACTTTTTATTCTATTTTCGTTATCCCGTTATTTCAATATTTCCAGCTTCCTTTGTAAAATGAGCATTAGATAGTTACTGAAGGAGAATAAAAATGTCATCGTTTGATGATTACAATTAAGAAATAAATGTAGCATGATGTTTCCCGATTGAAGAATATTAATTCAGGGTGTCGATTGACCTGGAAGATAGGGAAAGAGGAAAAGCCGAAATTGTCAAATAATTTGCATCACATTATTAATAGAGAACAGTCAAAGCAGTGGATTTGTCCCAAGAAATGTGAACCAAAGAAAACTAAAGTATAGGTCTGTCGGTAAACAAGGTCATAGCAACTGTTTTCTGGGATGCACGAGGTGTCATTCACATCGATACCTTGCAAAGGATAAAACGATTACCGGTGAATATTATCCAGAGCTATTTTTACAGATTTAACATTGATTCGAATGGACAATGTACGGATCCATACGTGTGTAGTCGCTATGGCAAAAATTCAATAACCTGAGCTACGAACTGCGACCCCATTCTGTATATTCTCCTAATTTAACCCCCCTGCGACTATTTCCTATTTCTAAACTTCGGCGGTAAGAGATTTCGATCGAACGAAGATGAGGTCATCACTGAAACTAAAGCCTATTTTGAAGATCTTGAGGAAAAAAATGGAAAAACGCTAGACTAAATGTATCAAGGTAAAAGGAAATTATGCTGGGAAATAAAACGCTTTTTAAAAATAAATAATGTTTATCAAAAAAGTCACACACAGTGCCCTCGTAATAGCGTAAAAATTAACGATTAGAAGGACAGAAAATTACCTTCCAATAAAATACGTATTTCCCCATAACGAAACTACCGCATTGATTCCTATTTCACTCATCATTCCATTACTCATAATGGAGTGGGTATACCAAAACCCATACAGTTTGAGGAGGGGATATGATATACCTAATAACGCGTTTGTCTTTCCGTTTCGCCATTGTCACAATTTATCATGGTTATTATCCCACCTGTGCGGACGTTCCTTGTTGGCTCGGGGTTCGTCCGTCCTAATAGGCGACTAGAGCCGAACGAACGTCAAACAAAAGAGTAATAGGCCATGGCTCATCACCCGTCACAATGCACGGCTGACCAATGGAGACATGGCGCCGCGCGTGCCAGCCAATCGTAGCCGCAGTGCGCGTGGGTTCCGTCAGCACGATTCTGCGGTAATGATTCTCTCGTGAAACAATGCGGCGGAAGTTTGTCCTCCCCTGCCTCCGCTAATCCCTTGTCTACTGCATAGCAAAACAATCGCGCGTTCCTTTGAGTGGACGACGACGCCAAGCCACGCGAACGTGCGCACAATGACAACGGGAAGGTGTTGTTTAGCACATTTCCCATTTTCTCCTTTGTAATTTACTTGTCTACGGTTTTTTAAGTAATTAGATAACGGCTTTTGTAAATTGGAAAAAAATTGAACACCCTAATGGGTACATATTACAAGATTCTTGATTCCATTTGAAATTTCTGAGATTGTAACCTGCAGGTAGAATTTCCCCCATGACGTTATTTGTACCCATGGGTCCCTGATCGTTAAATGCGACGGTAATGGTAGCTAGAGTAGGTATAGGTATTTCCCCGTAGATTCCTCATGACAATCCCACCAAAAAAAATAGTGAAACTAAAACGAGGATTGCCTTATGGGTTTTTCCTTGCGGGGCCACATGTGGCATTCCTGATGATGCGCAAATGCAGCAAGGCGTTATATGCTCCTTCGTTACCCTAGAGGTAGTGTGGCTACCCACTTAGATGCCCCACCTGCACCCTCATCTAAATATTACAAATTATTAACTTTTTAGGCCTACGGCATTCACTTTATCGGTTATCTCATCCTTATTCTTATGACGTCTACTTAGTATACCTATTATTTCCGATATTGTCCTTAAGCTTCCATGTCTCAAATAAAAAAAAAAACGCAAGTTAGAAGCAATTAGATATTATTTCGAAAAATACAAACTTAAATTTAGCATTAGGCATTCAATATTTTTAATAAATGTTTTCTTCAAACTCTCTTCTTTGAAAGTTACTATAAATTTAAAATTCATGGATTTTTTTCAGACGAGCGAGAGAATTGATATTGTATTAGGGTTGTAGGGTTGATACCTAATAACAGCATCTGAGAAACTGCGTGGAAATCTAACTTACGATTAATTGCAGTTTTAAGAAAAAATTACTGTTGCTATTGAAGATCATGAGTCTCTAGTCAATTTACCTATGACGTAATAACTTTCGCTACAAATGCGGAAAATCTTACGTGTACAGTGTACATATTTAATATGTGTCACAAGTTTTCTTTCAATTAAAATTCTAAAATACATAATCGCATGCAGTTGTAGCTTCGCTGACCGCAAGCGCAACACATTCAATGCGGCCGTAAAACACAAGGGGCCCGCGCCACCGACCGCACGGCTTGCTGAGATTCCACGGCAGTACTAAAATCGATTCTAATTAAAACCGGAATTATCATTATCAGATCAAAGAATTCTAAGTAAGTGAGGTGCGCGCATTAGTTGCGTTCGCGATATTAATTCGTGAAAGTAAACACTACACGCAGCATGGGTAATGTTGTGCAGTNCGGCATTCCTGATAATGCGCAAATGCAGCATAGCGTTATATGCCCCATCCTTACCCTAAGGGGCAACCTCATGGGGCTCAGAAGAGGTAGTGTGACTACCCACTTAGGTACCCTACCTGCACCCCTCTCAAAATTCTAGTCGGGGTTTAGGTTACCTAAATATTACTAATTATTAACTTTTAAGGCCTACGGCATTCATTTTATCAGTTTTCTCATCCTTATTCTTATGACGTCCACTTGCCGCATTAAGTATACCTATTATTTGCGATATTGTCCTTAAGCTTCCATGTCTCAAAAAAAAAGTTAAAAGCAATTAGGTAGATATTATTTCGAAAAATAGAAACTTAAATTTAGCATTAGGTATTCAATATTTTTAATAAATGTTTTCTTCAAACTCTCTTCTTTGAAAGTTACTATAAATTTAAAATTCATGGATTTTTTTCAGACGAGCGAGAGAATTGATATTGTATTAGGGTTGTAGGGTTGATACCTAATAACAGCATCTGAGAAACTGCGTGGAAATCTAACTTACGATGAATTGCAGTTTTAAGAAAGAATTACTGTTGCTATTGAAGATCATGAGTCTCTAGTCAATTTACCTATGACGTAATAACTTTCGCTACAAATGCGGAAAATCTTACGTGTACAGTGTACACATTTAATATGTGTCACAAGTTTTCTTTCAATTAAAATTCTAAAATACATAATCGCATGCAGTTGTAGCTTCGCTGACCGCAAGCGCAACACATTCAATGCGGCCGTAAAACACAAGGGGCCCGCGCCACCGACCGCACGGCTTGCTGAGATTCCACGGCAGTACTAAAATCGATTCTAATTAAAACCGGAATTATCATTATCAGATCAAAGAATTCTAAGTAAGTGAGGTGCGCGCATTAGCTGCGTTCGCGAAATTAATTCGTGAAAGTAAACACTACACGCAGCATGGGTAATGTTGTAGGTATAGGACTTGCAGCGTAGGTCCGCGAATTGCGAATAATAAATTGCGTCAACGGCTACAATCAAGGTGTGCTAACGATAATGACGGAAGACCTGGTTATTTGTTATATGCCGGAACATGCGCGAACACCGTAGGACGAAAAGTTATACCCAAGTTGAGCATCTCCTCGTTAAATAATTACGCCTCTCATAACGAGACGTGTGTATCTCTCGTTAGATAAAATGCATAACACCTGTTTTCACCTGTCATACAACGCACATACAATCAGTAATACACTGCGTAATTTAAATAATATCCATATTTCTGACACGCAAGTATCTTACATATTAATAAGAATCAGTGGATTATCTGACATTTGGTATTTAATTCAACTGGTTCGGATAATCAATAAAAAAAATTAAACATATAAGAAGAATCCTAACGACTTATCAATTACACGCCTATGTAGGAAATATATTCCGGAGTTGGTAACAGGACTAAACCTGAATCAGTAAATTAGGCATAGGTTTGCCAATATTGAATCAATATTCAAGTTCCATTAGTGTTTCGCCAAGTTTGGTTCTTTACTGGACAGCCAGTTACGGGTTTATCAATATTGGATCAGTATTAGGCCAAACCTCAAGGTTCGGTACGGCAACAAGGCATTGGTCAGTCAACACTAGACCGAATATGAACCAAGTTCCAAATATGAGCTTATACACATACCTATTCTACAATTTTCATTTTCCAACTTCATCAATAGATGTTGGTGTCATAAAAATCAATAATTTTACAAAAAATTAGCATCGCATAATGTTACAAACATTAAAAACGAATGTAATAAATGTTGTTAATTGGTAATGGCTGTATTTCCAATATTGAAAAATCTTGGGTTAATCTTGGACCAAGTTTGGTCCTGTCGTGGCTTTCTACATGAAGATAAGCTAAGCATTTAAAATATTTAGACATTTAACCTGGAAAGACAGAAAAAAGGACTGATATTTGCAAAAAGCTTTTGATTGATGTTTAATGGGAAAAGATGCAAGAATAACAGGCAGTTACAGAACTTGGACAGCTTTACATTAACAAATCTTAGGAAAGGAATTGGATAAGGATGCACAAATACAAATTGTCACCTGTATAGTGAAGATGCGAATAACGTTATTAAATACAGAACAGCTTTAGATAAGCAGAGGAAGAAAGAAAAAATTAGCACGCTTCCGTCTGCATCTAGTTAGAAGGAGTTAAAGACACAGTCATACGTTAAATAGAATGGAAGCGACATTGATAGAAGAGAGCATGGAATTAAAATAAATAAAAATAAAACAAAAATATTTGTACCTATGTAAGGAAGGTGAAAATAAGGCTAGTGGTAATATAAAAATTGAAGAAAAACTGGAACAAGTCGCAGATTGCCGATTCTAGGTCAGGATGATAGTGATACAAAGGTAAATAAACAAGGGTAGCGAAGGGTCGAGGCACTTTTCAGAAAAAGAAATCACTTCTGCATTCGTTAACGGTTAATATTAGATTACTGTTCGCAAAATGTATTTAAGGAGTGGGATTTTCTAGTTTTAGGTAAATATACCGAGCGGCGTTCCTTGGCGGCCCAGAACTGTGCCCACCTGGCCTGGTCCAAGTTTTTTTGTGGTCTTCTTGGATCATTTAGACAAACGATGAAGGAGTTCTAATATTTCATAGATAATCTTTCACTTCTCTCCTGTCTTCGCTTCGTCCGTCTCCAATAATCCTTTGATGACGATGACGATAATAATAAACCTCGTGTTGGTTAGAGTTCTTTTGCTTTCTTTTGTTACAAGAGTGTTTCTATTTCTAGTTTTTTAGGCAACTGATATTAAGGAGCCTTTAAACGGACACGCTTGACGTAAACCTAGTCTGTGTGTCTTTTACTCTTGTTAGTTCAGTTACGTTTCTAAAGTAGAATTAGTTAAGCAATTTAACTTTACAATTATGTATCTAATTATTTAACATACGTAAGAATGGATTCCCAATATTTCCTATAAGATAGTCTGCAGAATGAATTCGTTTACAACGCGGATTTTATGTAACGATTCGAGCCCATTTTGCGTAACAACATTCTTGCATGGGTAATTGTATAATAGATACGACGAATGTAAAAATAATTACAGTAGTTTACATGAATCGGTCGTATAGTTGTGACAAAATTTACGTTTGAGAACGGGAACTCTTTTGAGCATAGTTGTAATGCGGATACATTGCGTAGATAGGCGAGACGTCAGTCGCTATCATTTTTGTTATCTTCATCTACTCCTCATTCAGAACATAGGTTGTTTGTACCTGTCTAAGAATATAGATACAGGAATATAAGACTACAGTCGTAGAGTAGTTTCGGCAACGAAAACTGGAAGGTTGTGGATCTCTAGAGTTGTTTGAGACTTTGTACCTCACTATTTGACGAGATTATTAAGATATAACATCTGGTGTGAAGCTGGAGTCTCGAGGAGTAAAATGCTGGACGCGATTATTAGATCAATCGAAAAAATTACAGGCTAGAATGCGTCTCAATGATTCACTGAAAAATTTAAGCACAATTCGGACTGATAAACTTAATTTTGTTATAATACAATGTGTTTAAAGTTGATAAGTAATTAAGTCTATAAATTGTCATATACCTACTTATAAATAATAATAACAACAACAACAACAGGTTAAATACGAAGCGGAGTTTTCAATACCCACTGATCATTTTTTAGGGCAAGAAGACCCGTTAGCTCCCTAAATTTTAAGAACAGAAAATTGGTTTCTATATCCCAAAAGACGTGAGTGAGGTTCTCTGGCATTAGCCCGTCTTCACTTGCTCAATGTTACCAGTGCAAACTGAGATGACCAGGAGAAATAATAATCTTAATTTATAATTATACTGCACAACTTTGATTATGAATTAGTCTTTGCTCAATAAATTATTATAGGCCTTCACAGTAGTCACTTTCTAACTCTAAACACTGTTGTCACCTCTTTCAAACCCCCGCGAAAACACCCTTTATAACCTTTGGAGTTTAGAAGCTCGGCACAACTGCCTTAACTTTATCTAACGTACTGTTGAGATTGGATTTGAGAAGAGAAAAAAGTCACACGGGGATAAATTCGGACTGTAGACGGATGTGGCAACGTGATCTTATTTTTTTTTTTTGGCGCGGAAAATCAACGAAAAATGCACGAGTGTGTTTTCATAATGAAGAATCCTGCCTTTCTCTGCATGTACTATTCTTACGCGGAAGATGCATGCCCTCAACTGTTCGGTAACTGTCTGGCTGAAAGAAACACACTTACTCCTAATATCGAAAAAAAAAAATTTTGGGTTAGGGCATCCTTGCTTTTTTTGGCCACTCTTTCCCCACTTTTACGCACTGCTGACGAAGGAGTTTTATACAAACACTTTAGATTTTAGACAGTTTTCGCCGGATATTTTACGAAAAATTGTATTACAACACGTTGCACATTTTGTTTTTCCACCGGTACTAAAGGAAAATTTCGAGAATTTAATTGTCACACCTCGTATGACCCTTAAGGACCAAGTGGTACCTTCAGTTCGTTTTAATTTATAAATCTCTGTAACGTATCTGCAAATCAGTTTCACATTATGGTTACATAATATGCAAATTTAGAGTTGACGAAAACATTAAATTGAAACTACAATACAAATTTTACTTCTAAAACTGCGTCATGGCATTAATAATAGCAAATATCAATACATGGCGTCATAGTATAGTACAGGTGTGACGAAGGAAGCTGGCGAGCGGTCGCGCAGGTACTTGCCCATTTATGACCTATTTGGGTAAGTCACTTGGAACCGATACACAAATAAGCTTTCAGTAGGCGTAAATTATAGTATTAATACAGATAGGATAGTAGCGTACTAGAAAATAATGTAGAAACATAATTTACCAAAAAGAAAAAATAAACCTATTGCTTTTGTTTTATAGTTAGTTTTCACATTCACTGTCATCATGGGAATCTCTATCATTGTTACCAACATCAACAATTAGTTCTTCTGTTTGTCTGTCTATTACTTGCTCACTGATCCATATTTTTAAATATTTAATCTACGCCACTGATAGGAATACTGAAGAACGAGGGCTGCAATCTTTATACCTAAAACTGCCTACTTTTGCCACCGCGCATCCACGCCATTTTAAAATTTCCGCCAGCTTCCAGCGTCAGGCCTGTAACTCAATATTATACGAACATTACGTTTATAAGAAAGCATCTTTGGTTTAATCGGCGATGTCTCATGGGCGTCTATGGTGTGCTCATGAGATCCAAAAAGGTCTACGTTTGGCAGTTTCGATTAAATTACTAAGCCACAACTTAATCCGTTCTTAGGTGACGTTCAAGCAAAACTTTTTTATTTCAAAACTAAAAATATACGAAATGGTGCCGAGTAGGTGAGTACTTGCAGCGCCTAGATTATTTACAGTAGTTAGATTTAGGTATGTAAGTAGGTATACCAAGCAGCCAATCCATTTCGAAATCCAATTTCAGGTTCGTCAGCTGTTACCTCTTGCACCGAATACAATAATTGGATTTCTCTGTTTCAAGTTTTATTGCGCCAGTGTTTCTCTTCGCCATTATATTTATTGCTCGTATCATTCGCGAGACTTTGTAAACGCTAAGGAAGTTTAATTTACGTTTTATCTCGGGCCCCCGGTTCCATAAAACTAAAGGCGGTAAGTTTTAATAGATTCTCATAAAACTGGAGTTAAAAGGCCCGATGGACATCGTATTAAGCTCTCGAGTTTATGGCGAAGGACGATCACCATTACATATACCTACGTACGTATAAAAGTGAGTATGTTTCACGCACTTTGTCCATACACACATACCCGCCCTTGTGTACATACGTGGATTCGTCGACACACAAACGCGCCACAACCTATCACTGTGTCGTCTTTCATTCGCTACATCGATCAACTTTAACACAGAATAATATAAAACGACTTGGAGATACCTATGTAGGAACTTTTTAGTGATGCATACATTAAATTTACAGCATCACAATATTTTTTGTACAGATTACTAGCTACTTATGTTCTTACTAATAATACACACTCTACAAAATTTTGACGGTACCTACCATACGCAGGTATTGATTTCAGAGGCAATTTATGCTAAAATAGTAGAAGATAAATCAATTCTTGGTTAAAAATCTTTTGAATATGTTCCATATAAAGGTACATGTTTCTATCTTTTTGGTTCTTATAAACACGCCAAAAAAATGTTCCAAAAAATCACCGATTAAATTCGTACAAATACCTTTAGTCATCTATTCATAAAAATGATATTGTAAATTCATGTTAAGAATAATTGTAGAAATCTAGATAAAGCAGCTCCCAAGCTATCAATCTGTTCTGTTTACTTCTTTACTCTACATCTTTGATTCATCATCATTAATTCTGTTTTTTGTAGCACATTGTTGATGAATCTGTAGTAATAATCAGAAGCACGTATCTCTTAACATTAGTAAAATCAATAGTAGTCTTTTCCTCACTCAACATTTAGCACACATTCACTGTCTCCATTGAGGGTTAAGGGTGCTGTTTCTTATCATTAAACTTGATTCTCACTATTCGGAAGTTGACGGTCAGTAGCCGCCAGGTAGATACCCGTCCAAAGTTTTATTCCGTTTAAAAAGCATTGTGTGTTCTCATTATCCCCCACTAGGATTTATAAGAGGTAATGCTGCATTTAGCGTGCGGGGCTCGTGGCTAATGAGGGGCATGCCGATATAGGGGTTTCCCCGTAGATTCCTAATGAAAATTCCACCAAAAAAAGAAGTGGTGATACTAAAATGAGGATTGCCTTATGGGTTTTTCATATGGAGAAAATGTATAAACCTTTAATTAAATCTTATGGGGGCTTGATCAGGCAAATCTATTTGAAAATACTCTCGGTAAACTAAAAAAACTTATAAAAAATGGTAACAATCCCCTTGCCCAATTATGAATAATTAATTCTTTTAGTAGGTACAAACTTACGGATGTTTATACAATTTAAAATAAAAACATTCTAGTGACAATAATGCAAACGAAAAAATACGGAAATGATTTTCTTTTCCTGCTTTTTTCATTTTTTTTTCTTTTTATAACCCCACCTTCTTCTTCCAGAAAAAGAGTAATTACTGCTAGATTAGTAAGTGAATATTTTTTAATCATCGCGATGAAAACCGTGCTAACCATCCAAAAAATTATTGAAAAATTAACGGTCGTTTCTGTATAATGAGAATACAATACTTATAAAACTGACGGGCGGCTGCTGACCGTCAATATACTGATCTAGTGATTTAGTGAGAATCAAGCTTTATAATGCAGCTGACGCTTGCCGTTGAATCTAGACCGCTCTCGACAAGGAGTTGACGCATCCACTGTTTTGGTTTTGTGTTAACCGTATGCGAAATTTTTTATGTATGATCACTCATAACTTTTTGAAGAATAGTTCGATTTTAATAATTCTTTTTTATTGGAAAAGGTATATCCCGAAGTTGGTCCCATATAAATTTGGAACAGAATTCCAACCCTAAGAGTAGGAAACAGGGGATGATTGTTGATTGTTGTTCACTCACTTATTGTAATGTATGACAACGCATAACTTTTGACAGAATAGTCCGACTTTGATAATTCTCTTTTTATTGGAAAGGATATACCACGAATTTGGTCCCATATAAACCTGAGAAAAAAATCTAACACTAAGGGTAGGAAAACAGGATATGATNTATTCCATAATAATCGATAATAATTGGTAACTAAAATTAATAAATCGATATAATTAATCCATCAACTTCAACTTCTCCAACGGTCAAGATCAATCAAACTTACGGATGTTTATACAATTTAAAATAAAAACATTCTAGTGACAATAATGCAAACGAAAAAATACGGAAATGATTTTCTTTTCCTGCTTTTTTCATTTTTTTTTCTTTTTATAACCCCACCTTCTTCTTCCAGAAAAAGAGTAATTACTGCTAGATTAGTAAGTGAATATTTTTTAATCATCGCGATGAAAACCGTGCTAACCATCCAAAAAATTATTGAAAAATTAACGGTCGTTTCTGTATAATGAGAATACAATACTTATAAAACTGACGGGCGGCTGCTGACCGTCAATATACTGATCTAGTGATTTAGTGAGAATCAAGCTTTATAATGCAGCTGACGCTTGCCGTTGAATCTAGACCGCTCTCGACAAGGAGTTGACGCATCCACTGTTTTGGTTTTGTGTTAACCGTATGCGAAATTTTTTATGTATGATCACTCATAACTTTTTGAAGAATAGTTCGATTTTAATAATTCTTTTTTATTGGAAAAGGTATATCCCGAAGTTGGTCCCATATAAATTTGGAACAGAATTCCAACCCTAAGAGTAGGAAACAGGGGATGATTGTTGATTGTTGTTCACTCACTTATTGTAATGTATGACAACGCATAACTTTTGACAGAATAGTCCGACTTTGATAATTCTCTTTTTATTGGAAAGGATATACCACGAATTTGGTCCCATATAAACCTGAGAAAAAAATCTAACACTAAGGGTAGGAAAACAGGATATGATTTATAGTAGGAAAATAATAGTAGTATGTAGTAGTAGTAGTAATAAATAGATTATAGCCACAAAAAATTATAAAATAAAAACTTTTTAA
>NW_020438884.1:488956-540690 GCF_000699045.2 Agrilus planipennis
TCAGTCCTAAGACTGGTTGGACACGCACCTCCACTCTTTCCTATCCTGAGCTAATCTTCGCATTTCCCTAAAACTAGAACAACCCACATCCTTAACTATTTGCGAACAGTAATCTAATCTAAGTATACCTGTACGCCTCCTAACTTACGTTTCTGTCTCTAATATGTCTCTGACTAGACCTTCATGCCTGAGAAAGTGTCCTACCAACCTATCTCGCCTATTTCTTATTGACTTCCACAGACTCCTCTGTTCTCCTATTCTTTCTAATACCTCTTCATTTCTAACCTTCTCTATCCACAATATCCTCATAATTCGCCTGTGACACCACATTTCGAACGCTTCTAACCTATTCTTTTCCGCCGCGCCAGCTGTCCATGTTTCCCACCCGTACAGCGCCGTGTTCCAAACATACACCTTTAACAACCTTTTTCGAATTTCTTAATTAATCGTTCACGAGCACAGAAGTGACTTCTTTCTATTGAAGGCGACTCGACCCTGCGCTATTCTCTGCTTTATATCCCTACTACTCCTTCCGTCCTGACTTATCTGACTTCCTAGATTTTCGTCTCCTATTTATCTTTATATTCGCTTTCCCTACGTTTTCTTCCCTTGCATACCAGGATTTTTGTTTTACTTTTATTTATTTTCATACAATACTGTTTTGTCAATACCGCTTCCATTTTATTTAAAGCTATCTCTAACTCCTCCTTGCTAGATGATAATACTGCTTATAACGGAGAAAAGTTGGTCTAAGTTTTTCGACATTTTTCGATTAGATTTATTCAGAAAATACCATAAAAAAGGCCTGAAGTAATTTTTTGGCTAAAGGTAGATCGATTAAAACATTTTAAAACTAGCGCATTGGATTTACGCTTAGGTTCATGAAACGTAGGCCTAGAAACGACGAAATTTTAAAAGTAAATAATATTTCAACTGTCGTTTCTACACATCCTGTCTTCTGTCGATTGTTAAAACCTATTTTTACAAACCTAGAATGTTCCTCATCATATTTGTAATTTAAAAATCCTACCTTATTGTGATCCTGTTGCTGCTGAGACTGTTGGGATAATTGTTGTTGCTGCTGGAGTTGCTGTTGTTGTTGCTGTTGTTGCTGCTGCTGTTGCTGAACTTGTTGTTGTTGTTGCTGCTGCTGCTGCTGCTGTTGAGATTGTTGCTGTTGTTGAGATTGCTGTTGGATCTGTGCCTGATACTGTTGCTGCTGCTGTTGTTGAGACAATAACTGTTCTCTTACCATTTGCAATTGAAGAATCATTTCCGACAGTCTCCTTTCTTTTTCTAATATACTGTCCCCTGAGAGAACTTGCTGAAGAGCAGCAGCGCCATCTGATTCTCTGAAATGAAAGAAACAATAATAATTAAACAGATATACAAGAAATTGTTAGTAATAAAACAAGATTGAAAAAGTGAAATCCGGCTCGAGGGACCAAAATTGAAATGAACAGGGACAAAGTTCTTCAAGTGTTCGTAAAATGTTCGAATGCTGAAACTGTGTACGTATTTTCGTTTGTGTAATTATTCAAAAAAGGAAGGAATAAATATGCTATTAAAAATTTAATTCCATATTAAATGATTTAAAAGGCTTCCTTATTCTTGTCCTGTTTCAGTAATTTAATTAAATTCCACTCCCTTCGACCATTTCACATGTTAAGACGTTTATATACATACATATACTTATTTTTGTGTATTTTGGATGGTTAAGATAATTTTTTAACCCTTAATTAACATAATTAATAACATTGCCAATTAATAACCAGTTGAAAGAACGTGCAATGCATTAATCCATTGATTAATTGAATTTCTAGCCAAGATTTAGTTTATAAACAAGGAATTAATTAAACACTGCATTAATAATTCACATATAATATCGAAGTCGGAATGCAAAAACAATTTTTGTGATCTTGACACTGTGAGATAAATTACAAAATTACTTAAACAGTCTTTCATAATATTTTTTTTGAATCAAACTCGAAAGTTTAATAGATAAATGTTAAAAACAGAACATAAATTAAAATATCATCACTAACTTTATTTATTTACTCATGCCCACAATCACATTCGAAATTCACTTATATCTTTATATAAATTGCTTTATGAATTATATAACTTATTATATAAACCGACTTTTAAACTGTAAAATTTTGTTTATCATTAATGTCATATTTGTTGTAATGTAACAGTGTACTATTAACTGATTGAATCAAACGCATTAAAAATAAGTATCATTTTAAAACCAATGTCTGCAATTTTTTACATTTATCTATTGAATTTAATTCAAAGAATACGGAATTCTAAGTTGGTGCTGAAGTATCTCGGACTCTTCCAACAGTGACGGAACAACTATTTTATGATATTGCCGAAGCATCTACATGTCAAGTTCCTTAAGATGTTCGTTTAGATAGGAGACGAAATGTCGAACACTTTTGTCGCCACCATGATCCATCACGGTGATTTCGTCAATAAGACGCGGTTAGAATTAGGAAATCAAACAAACGTGAAGGCCTATCATCATCATCATCATAAGGTCGTCAGTTATAAGACTGTTTGGACATACACCTCCACTGTTTCTTATCCTGAGCTAATATTCGCATTTCCCTAAAACTAGAACATCACACAACTTTTTGCGAACAGTAATCTAATCTAGGACTACCTCTACCCCTCCTAACTTCCGTTTTTGACTCTAATATGTCTGTGACTAGACCTTTATGCCTGAGAAGGTGTCCTACCAACCTATCCCGCCTATTTCTTATTGACTTCCATAGAGTCCTCTGTTCTCTTACTCTTTCTAATACCTCTTCATTTCTAACCTTCTCTATCCACGGTATCCTCATCATTCGTCTGTAACACCACATTTCGAGCGCTTCTAAACTTTTCTTTTCCGCGGCACCCACTGTCCGTGTTTCGCACCCGTACAGCGTTGTGCTCCAAACATACACCTTTAACAACCTTTTCCGAATTCCTAAATTAACCATTCGTGAGCATAGAAGTGACTTCTTTTTATTGAAAGGGACTCGACCGTGCACTATCCTCTGCTTTATATTCCCATTACCCCTTCCGTCCTGACTTATCTGACTTTCTAGATACCTAAAATCGGCCACTTCTTCTAATTTTTCGTCTCCTATCTTTATATTCGCTCTTTCTCTACTTTTTCATCTGCAAAGCATACTAATCTTTTGCCCCTGTACGTCTATCCCATCATTTATTCCACGGAGTTAAAAGCACACTACAAGCGACACGTTTGTCAAAATAACAAGGGAGGTATAAAGTACAGCAATTTTTGCTACAAATTAATAGCTATTTTAGAGTGCATCTATTTTACATTCTACAATAATGAAAATGTCTACAGTCGAGTGTCTTTTTCTTGTCACTCAGCTGAATAGTTCAACAATGAAATAATTTCTTTAAGCTATAATGCCATTACGGAATCTTGACTGCTCTTGCTTTGAAGATGTAGGCAGTTACTGAAAAGAAATTTCTTAGACACCGGCATCGTGGGAACAATCCACTAAATACCTTCAGGCACTTCAGGCACCATTTTACGATCTCCTTTCGAGCGAACTGTATTCCGTATTTGCATATTTAAAGCAAGACGGCATTAGTGTGGATGCTGCCTTTGAGAATGGACGTAATATTCATGACTTGTGAAGCGTAACCACTTTAATAATAATTAACTTCTCACAATTACTATCCAAACTGTGATAAAATACTTTGGATAAACGCAGAAAATGGTATAAGGAATGACGGATTAATTGATGGCCATGCATATATATATTCGAGGTAAGTTTAACAATAAAATGTCCACAGTATCACGTTAATCGAGCTCTGTTCGAATATAATTTATGTAATACGAATATACGGGATGTATATCGGGTATCAGACATTAAACATTTCATTTGCAAATTGTTGTTTTTTAATGGCTAATGAGGGTCATGCCGATATAAGGATTTCCCCGTAGATTCCTCGTGAAAATCCCACAAAAAAGTGGTGATACTAAAATGTAATTGTAATGTAATTCATTAAAAATATAGTTTATTTTTCCAAACATTTTTAATGGGGTAGTAATTATTTTTCCCCGCGGGGGCCACATGCGGCATTCCCGTTGATGCGCAAATGAGGCAAGGCGTAATATGTCCCTTTCTTGCCCTAGCGGGCAACCTCATGGGGCCCACAAGAGGTAAAGTCCATTTTAATTTGTTAGAATTGTGACCTTGAATAAATCTGCGCGAAGATAGAAAGAATACACACTAGGCGTGAGCAAGACAGAAATAGTTGGAACAAGCCCGAACGAGCAGAGCTCTCGATGGGCGGTCTTAGAAGATCGGCTAGAACTGTACAGTACTAGACGAAAATGTTTAGCAATTTCTTAAAACAAAAATGTATATAAATTAACAATAGAAAACAAAGCAAAAGTATTATAGGTGTGTAGAACGTTAAGTTAATTCAATTGTTATTATTTTTGGCTAAATATGCTTTTAAATAAAGCATATTCTTAAATTTTAACGAAATAGTTTAAATAATTTTGCATATGGTACTGTACACTTTTACCTAGTTATCGCTTGATGTTCGGTGGAGAAGTGAGCTCCGCAGACAAGTATGATTGAATTTGGAATTATGCTACGGCGCATCCTAATACAGGGAAGGGCCATATCTCTAACTTCTTGAAACGAACAGTAGTAGGCTACCCACTTAGAGACCCTACTTGCACTTCCCTCAAAATTGTAGTAGGGTGAATGTACACTGACCGATCGAACGGGAGTGAAATTGCTTCCCGCCATTGGGAAGACAAAAAATTTTAACGCATAGCTTTGAATGTAATTTATTACTTATTATTTTATTTCTGTATTTTACTTTTATTCATAATATTAGCATGGTTACTTAAGACATAAAATCGACCAGTGGTAATTAAATTGATAAGAAATTGTTAAGTGAAACACGATTAATTTACCTTTTGCATAATCAATAGTTTCCTATTTCTACGTGTTTCTCACACTTTACTAACAACGTAGACGAAAGTAAAAAGCTGTTCACTAATAATATTAGATACCTACACGTTCAAATCTTATAATACTCATCAAGTATAAATTTATTCAACCTGCTCATACATATTATTCAACAAAACAGTAGAAGTTCTATCATTAGGCGAGTCCTTTACGGTAAAATTTATTGCAAACTCAAGCGTTGTTTTTGTTACGGCAACATTAAATTAATCTAATCAACAAAATGAAACAAGACGAAGTCAAAATAGTATGCGATGGTAGTTAATTACCATTGTATAATTTCAATTTTAAATTATACCGTTTGCCGGTCTGCCGGGTTACATTACCTAGGTGTTGCCTGCTTCAGGATACTAATTATACGTAGGCAGGTATACAACGCGATTAATAAAACTTTGAATTCAAAGGCAGAAGAATACAGAGAAAGTAGAAAATCTAAGTCTATAATATTGAAGAAATATGCAGTTTACTCTTATTATAGATTATAATTGCTTGATATACCTAATTAAAAAGGTATGCAGATGATTTGAGCAACTAATGAATTTAGCTAATAATCAGTCGCAATCGAAAGTGAACTATAAATGATAATATCTAATGGTTAAATAATCAAAGTAAATCGAAAGGTGATAGTTTATATTTAAAAACAATATAGGTAACTACTCATTTAATCAAATAATTCACGTTACTTACATCTGTATGTGCTTATTCCATAATAATCGATAATAATTGGTAACTAAAATTAATAAATCGATATAATTAATCCATCAACTTCAACTTCTCCAACGGTCAAGATCAATCCAATATCGCGCATGCGATCGAAATGAATTATTGAATTTTATAAGGTTATCCACGAAGCCGGTCAGACAGAAATCGGAACGACGACGTTGGGTGATGAAGATCGGCTGCGTATAAATAAGTGTTGTATATTGCTGTCTATTAATTTCATTTTTAGTGAATATAAGTACCATGAATGTGCCTACATATGCTACAAGTGCACGAAAATATTATCTTAACGTTTGATTTGTATCATTAGTGAAAAGTTTACGTTCATATATAGACGCACCCCTTTTCCGATTATTGTCTACTTACGGATACACCCTAAGGCACGATTCACACTATAAGTAACACCACCATCCCGTTTTCGTTCCGTCACCATACGTACATTTAACACACAGTGCACACAATAGGCACTACCAATAAGTAATCGTTACACATCTTGTACGATTTGTTCGGCAACTGTCTTTAAAACGATACAGTTGACGCTGGAGATTTTTTATTATATATGTATACAACAACAGCTTATCACGCCTTGAAGCCGACTCTTTAATTAATTAATTAATACATTAATTGCATCTAAATGAAAAACTCAATTCGGTTGTCCGATTAACGCCGTTTCACTGTATATAAATCCGATCCGGATCATTCAACTTTAATCATCGTACCAACTGCCCGACTACAAGTTCGTGGACAGCCAGCCTAAAGGTACTATTGAGTTAAAAAAAACGTGGAGAATCAGAAATATTGAAAATAAGAATCAGAAGGACGAATTGCCAACCAGAGTTCATCCACATCATAAAATAATGAATGCTGGAGTATCTTGGGAAACCTTTTCAAATATTGCCTGTTCCTAGAAGGTACAGCACGTAGAAGGAAGAAGGGGATCAGGCAGAAGGAGAAACTTACGAAAGTAGTTTGGGTGACTTCCACTGACTTGTTCCGCGCTGCAACCAACAAAACGCGTATAGCCATGCTGATAACCAACATTCGGAACGGAAGGAAAAGAATACATAGATAAAATAAATCACCAAAAAGGGTCACTAATTTATTTTTCAAAGGCAAATGTAGAACATGAAAAGAATACGAGGGTGGATTGATAAGTTTCCGGCCTAACCAAGAGATGACGCCACTAGGCCTACCTTGAGGTGACATTCTATAGTACCATCCATTTCATTTGCAAATTGTTGTTTTTTAATGGCTATCCTTGCTAGTGTAGGTTTGACAGCACGCTGAACAAGACGCCTCTGTGGTTTTCGTAAAAATGGAAAAGCAGGAAAATCGTGCTGTCATCAAATACTTTTATTTGAAGGGGTTAACGCCGAAGGAAATTAAAAAAGAGATGGACTCAACACTGGGGACATCCTCCCCGTCATATTCAACCGTTAAGCAGTGGGTTTCCGAGTTTAAAAAGGGTCGTGTGAGCACCTCTGATGGGCCTCGCTCAGGACGCCCCGTTGAGGTCACAACTCCAGATATGATCGAAAAAATTCATCAAATAGTGCTGGGAGACCGCAGATTGAAAGTGCGTGAGATAGCTGAGACCTGTAAGATGTCATATGAACGTGTGCAACATATTTTGCACCAACATTTGCATATGGAAAAGCTCTGTGCAAGATGGGTGCCGCGTTTGCTAACAGTCGACCAAAAATTGATTCGAAAAAACATTTCTACCGCAAATTTGTCATTGTATAAGCGTAATCCAAGCGAATTTTTGCGTCGATTCGTAACCGTTGACGAAACGTGGGTCCACCACTACACTCCTGAAACCAAAGAACAGTCTAAACAGTGGATTGGACCAGGGGAACCAACTCCAAAGAAGGCAAAAACAATTTTTTCGGCGAACAAGGTTATGGCTACTGTTTTTTGGGATGCAAGAGGTATTATATACATTGATTACCTTGCAAAGGGTAATACTATCACTGGTCAATACTACGCAGACTTATTGCAACGTTTGAGCCACGAGGTGAAAATTAAACGACCTCATCTGGCGAAGAAAAAAATCTTGTTTCATCACGATAACGCACCAGCGCACACGTCAATCGTTGCGACGGCTAAAATCAACGATCTAAAGTTTGAATTGATGCCGCACCCTCCTTACTCTCCAGACCTAGCCCCGAGTGACTATTTTCTGTTCCCTAATCTCAAAAAATGGCTTGGCGGTAAGAGATTTGCGGACAATGAAGAAGTAATCGAAGCTGTAAATGGTTATTTTGAGGAGCTTGACGAATCAGTCTATAGAGATGGCATTAATAGACTGGAACACCGCTATGAGAAATGTATCAGCCTTGGAGGAGATTATGTTGAGAAATAAAAAAAAAAAATTTTTAAAAACCTTGTTTTTCTTGGTCAGGCCGGAAACTTATCAATCCACCCTCGTATTTTGATTTGACTGAATTTGCTATAGGCAAATATAGTTGGGACAATCAAAATTGACAAATTCCGCAACAAATTGTCTGTGGGAATAGACGTATCTTCCTACTGTAGTCATTTGCTGCGTTTTGAACACGCCCTTGTTATGTTAGGAAAAGATTAGGGTCGGCTTTATAACTGCCTGGTTGGAATTATATCTTTAAACTTTCCGAGAATATTAAACTATCTTTAAAGTCCGATATTGGCAACATGCTCAAATTCTGCTAGTCTGCATCTCTTTCTGTTACACATTAATTGTTGCAATGTTATTCCTTTTTCTTTATTGGTGCTCGCTGCAATTCCTACCTGACATCTCTTTTCTATGTTTACGATATTCCCTATAACGTTTGTCGTTAGTAAAAGTAGACGTTCTGTCAGCAACTGCTTTAGTCTAATTATAGTAAGTTGAAAAAAGAAAGCAAATGCAACAATTTTATTACGGGCTATGTCAATTTTGAATGTCTCAACTATACTATGATCGCATTGGTTTTGTACGTGTTCTCTATTGCCAACATCTTTTTATACGTATATGTATGTAGGTACATTCCATTAGGACCCCTCTTAATCTCAATCACTTTCTCTCTTGTAATGTTTCGGTATTCGGATCCGTCAAATAGGAGGAGCTTAAAAAATATGGCGCCGATTAGGGAAAATTTATCGTAGTTCCTATAGTGTACCGTGCAATTTCCAAGTTTTTAAATTACGATAAAATGATAACTATTGACATAATATGTGATTGGGCTGACACAAAGCTTCGGAAAGGAAATTTCGTTGAAGGTGAGCGTGTTTTTCATGCCAATCACATTATAAAATTCGGAAATAACAAATCCGGAAGCTAGCCTTCAAATTCCGTCAAGTTTACTGCCTACTTTTTACAAACTTCGGATTTAAAAAGTGATTCACGTTATATAATTGGTGAGGTGATTCTGGGTGATTTAAGCAATATCATATCAATGACTTGCACGTGCAAAGCCGATTTAAGAGAACGTTGCAAACACATTATTGCAACTTTGTTGTATTGCAGCAGGTAGGTTCTTAACCTCAAAATACTTATATCGTATCATTAGAATTGTGTTAAATCAATTACACAGGAATAAATAATTTCTCACTTTATAATTTTAGTATGATTCTAGTTTTAAATATTAAGGTTATGGCTGATGGTAAATACTTGCTGAAATATAATCATGTGCATTAAAATGACGTGAACAAATTTTTATTCCGGAATTCACTTCTTTGATACCTACTGCTTTCATCCAAGCTTCTATTAGTTTACTTTTTTCTCTAATTTTCCGAATATATTTTTTACATATATAAAACGGTTAGTTTTTATTGGAAAGTAGTTAATGTAGGTGAAGAGTGAAGATCTATGTCTGAAGTGCTATTGCAGCTTTTCACTGAACATATTAACTTTTTATTTGATTTAACTTTAGAAGAAAACTTCGTCGACTCCATCATCAAAAAAATTTTTACTTTTTTAACGTGTTTTATTATTTTAATAAACAATTTTACGATTTATGTATACCATTCCCTCGGATATTTATCCCTCATTTTAGTTACGAGTTTTGCTACCAGGTGATGTATGCCCATTTGACGGATCCCAATAGCCACACGAATAGTATGTCTGTATAAGTATGTGTCCAAGTCAAATGAATAGAAAAGAAAAAGCAATGGCCTACTAACAGGTCATATATCTGCACATACCAAAAGTACCTACATCTTCTAAACAATTTGACACAAAGTGCGACTGCTTCTTCATATGTATAGATGCCGACATTATCTGTGGAAATCTCTAAAACGAACACAAGAAGGGAAAACATTCGTGTTTGTGTTAGCGAGGAAGGATGGCAAAAGCGCATAAAGATGTTACGCAAAAAAAAATTGTGACACAGAAAAAGATACACACACATTCACACTCCCGTAGTAGTACGTGGACATTGTTGCATCCTCATTTTGAATTAAAAAAGATTCGACAAGATAGCGGCGCTTTGTTTCTTTGTGAGTCGCGCCGGGACATCCCCGGTTAATCATCCATCCTATTATTTTGCGCCTGCGTTCGTGGCTATCTCGGATCTTTTATCTGGCCGTGTTTTGTGTTTATCTGTTAGGTACGGTTTGTTTTGGGTCGGTTGGAGCTTATGATGATGACAAAGTCTACCTAGTCCTTGCTCGGTTACTAACTCGCCCGGTTGCGTACATTCATTCTTCTAATTGTCCGTTTGGACACTAACCGCTGTTTCTGATAAATCAGGTAAGAGTAGAAATCTCGCTAGTCAAATGAATAGCATTTGCACACATACGTCTGCATTATATATACGATTGCGGGATTGTCCACTAACCTATCACTACAAACCGTACGTACCATTACAGATACGTGTTCGACTAACTACTACAAATAGTTAAAATCACTTACCAAATTTCAGTAACGCGTTTAAAATGAGAGACGAATCAACCAAAAAGATAAGGGAGGATAGGTAGGAATTGTTGTAACAGTCCATTAACAACGTTGTCCAATTTAAAGTAAAGCACTATACCGATATCATCATACTGTCCTTTAATCCTGTTTGTGTATTAGTTCCTCTCTATAGCGGTTAAAACATAACATATTAGCCTCTTGGTTGTTTAGTCCTATCGTGATTGTATTCGTATCTTAACCCAATAAATTTTCAATCTCTTTGGATAGCGGTGTAAATATGTGACAAATGAACGCAATTTAAAGAAAAATGTTCATTTTTGGTAATACTAAAAATTTTATGCTTTTTTATCAAATTTAATTTATAACCATTACAGGGAAGTTACAGTATGTTCCATATGCCATTGAATAGATGATCAATACATAATTTCTCGATATTGTTACTACAGATTTAAAACTATGTTTTATTCAAAGCATCTAAACAATACTTTTTTTACACGCACTTTATGAATAAAATAATTCGAAGTGGTCTGTATTCTGTCGAAACTGCCAGACGCGGATCGCGATTTCGATATTTTTGGATCTCATCAGCGCGTCGCAGATTTTATTCGATTATGGTAACGTGCCTATCACGTTGAGGTAAGCTACGCCGGGATTCGTTTCAGCAAGTGGATATGCATATATTTAAATGGTCTTTGTTGGATCATACGTAATCCTAAAATGTAGCATTGAACTACAGGTGGCGTTTACCGCGCCATTTGTGGTATTTTCTAAAACGCGCTGTTAAGACAGCAGGTAAAAGTTGGTCTGTGTTCTGTCGAAACTGTCTGTGACGCGCTGATGAGATCCAAAAGATCGAAATCGCGATCCGTGTCTGGCAGTTTCGACAGAATACAGTCCACTTCGAATTATTTTATTCGATTATGGTAACGTGTCTATCAGGTTGAGGTTAGCTACGCCGGAATTCGTTTCAGCAAATATATTTAAATGGACCTTATTGGAGCATACGTAATCCTAAAATGTAGCATTGAACTATAGATGGCGTTTACCGCGCCATTTGTGGTATTTTCTAAAACGCACTTTATGATTCAACACAACAAAGCGTTCTTACCAGTTAGTTAATTATTATCTATTTGCGCAAAGAAATGTATTAATCATATTGTACGATTACAATGAATAAAAAATAATGCCAGACAGGCGCTACAGACAATCCGGATGGAAACTATGTTACATTGTCCTGTGGAGTATTTATCTCGAAGTAAAAAGACGTTACTTATCAGTGACGGACGATAAAAAATTATTATTGTTCTTGAGTCAGACAAAAGCGTTCACTGTATTTCCCGTTAATTCATAGCGCGTGACCCTCGGAGCTGACGAAACGAGAGGTTAATTTTTATGACGAAGACAATGGGCCTTCGATAGCCTCTTCCGATGAATTATTGTGCCCTCTTATTATCTTTCTGGGACCGTTGTTTCCGCGGCTGGCGTTATTACGTTGCTTTATTGTTCGTCATAGATGCTTGTTGTTGTCGGAAACATTAAATCAACAACGGGAATGATAAAGAAGGAAAAAATAAAAACGATAAGACGTAAACGCTTTGACGTCCCGTTGCCTCGGTATTATGCCGATAGTAAAACAGTTTACTATTCATATCATTATTATCACAGGATCGTCAGTCCTGAGACTGGTTAGAGAAGTATCACCACTTTTTCCCGTTGCGAGGTAATTCAACATGATGAAGTGAAGAAAATAGTTTTGACTAACCATTGAATCAACGTTAGACAAGTTGCTGACGACCTAAACACACCGACTGGCTCTTGCCTTTCGATTTTTACCAATGGTTTGGGCATGAGACGGATCGCCTCGTACCAAAATTGCTCAATTTCGACCAAACATTGCTAAGGAGCTGTTGGACTCCAAATTTGCTCTAGAGGGTCATAACTGATGACGAATCATGGGTTTATGGTTATGATGTGGAAACCAAAGCTCAATCATCCCAATGCTAAGATCGAAAAAAGCGCGCCAAATTAGGTCGAATGTGAAGGTTTTACTTACAGTTTTCTTCGATTGCAGGGGCGCGGTGCATCTGCCAAAGGGTGGAACGGTCAATAAGGAATATTACCTGTAAGTTATGTGCAAACACCTGGATTTGTGGAAGAACAAAAATTGGCTTTTGTACCATTATAACGCCCCTGCTGACATATCGTTGCTTGTGCGCGAATTTTTAGCCAAAACCTTATTCCCCAGATCTGGCCCCCCATTACCTTTTCTTGTTCCCGAAACTGAAAGAGGCCCATGAAAGGAAGACGCTACGCTACGATTGAGGAGATAAAGACGACATCAAAGAAGGAACTAAATAAGATCAAAAAAAAATCTTTTTTGAAGTGGTTTGAGAACCGAACGCCTATAGAAAACATATTACATAGTCCAATTTACTCTAATCAGGTTAAACACCTCATTTTTAGACCTAAAATAACCAAATATTAAAAATCCAGCCGAAAATCGCATGACGAAGGTGATGCGTGAAGGTCTTTTTTAGCTTCCTCTCGGAAAATTAAGCTAGACAGATGAAAATGGATACCTGACTGACTGACTGACTGACTGACTGACTGATGACCAACGAACAGCCAAAACAATTGGATCGGTTTGAATTTTTGATAGCATATTCTGACTAATAGACAGGAGCGCATTAAGAACGGATTTTGTGAAAGTTGTATTCGTATAAAGGGTTAAAAAAACAAAAAATTTGAAATGTACTGTAGTTGAGTGA
This sequence comes from Agrilus planipennis, assembly GCF_000699045.2. Lineage (NCBI taxonomy): Eukaryota > Metazoa > Arthropoda > Insecta > Coleoptera > Buprestidae > Agrilus > Agrilus planipennis. The sequence continues at coordinate 502,336 of NW_020438884.1, forward strand.
GGTGTCATTCGAAAGATAATGCAATTCTAAGAATAACGTATATTCTTCTATTTTTCATCAATGTCTTTGCTATTGTGCACAAAGGTACATTTTTATTAAGAATTTAAAATCCCGTTAAAAACTCACTCGTTGAATAATCATGTGGAATATGCTAAATGTGCCAGTCATTAGTCGCGTGAAATCCATTTTATCTCACTAGGAGTATAATGCGCTATAAACCTAGACAAAAATTTTCAGTCTCTCTCCAGTCTTTCAGAGTCTCTCAGTTACTGCCTAGGTGTTTTTATGGATCTCTCACAGTCTCAGTATGAGAGACTCGAACGATAAAATTGTTAATTCAGAGATTCTCACAGAAAGACTGAATGAATAAAACTGAAAAATTGAGACTCGAGTCTCTCATAGAAAGACTGAGATCTCTGAAATATGTTGAACTTTGAAAATTTTAACCATGTCTATCGAGACACCACTTATTGAGAGATTTGAGTCTCTCGTTCAAAGACTGGATACGAAATGAGGATCTCTCTATGAGCGACTCAAGTCTCTTGTTCGGAGACGCTAAACAGTTTTTTTGACAGTCTCTCTCAGCGACACCAGAGACTTGATGAGAGACGGAGACTCGAGTCTCGCTTTCAGAAACTCTGAGAGACTGAACATTTTTATCTCGGGAAGATCCTGAGTACGTTAGTTATATTTATATCACTTTTAGAATGAAATGTCTTACTTTTGAGGCCTCTCTCATACCAACATCCTTAGATGGCGCCAAAAGAGTAATAATAAATTATACTTTAAAGAAATGTAGGTAATTATGCGATTATACCAATTATTCCGCGCAAATTTTGTGTACGAAATGTAACAATGAGATAAGTGTTATCATTCGTATTATTGCTGGCCATGACTTATGTGGATATTGATTCGACAACTGATCCTAATACGGAATGTTTTGAAAACCCGTGGCTATATTGTTTTGCGAAAATCTTAAATTTTCAAATGACCTTAGTACTCCAATCACCTTGACTTTTGTTTATTTATTAGATCATCCGCATTTTGTACCGATAATGGCGAACTTTTGACATTTCTTACTGATGTAACACTTATTAGGCATCCTCGATTTGAAATTCATTTGAAAATTAACAGAATGTCAAACACGCTTGAACGTTAACATTGAATTAAATTTACTTATCTCTATTCATAAATGCGATGCACTTTATAACACGAGTCGCTGCGTTCGTGATGCTGACGCAACATCAGTGGCGGATGACGAAAAAGATCAAAAAGGGGCATTTATCTTTTGTCAAAAGTAAGACTATCAGGCAATGATGCCGTCAGGAAGTAAACAGGCCACGGCAAAGTCTAAGGGTACGTTTACGTTGAGGATGCAAGCTGCGAGCAGAGCGAAACGGCGATAGCCTGGCATTGATTTTCGAGTGTCTATCTAGGAGTGACGATCAACATCGTCTCGCGTCTTCAACATAAACGTATCCTAAGACTGAGGTGGTTTATACGTTATGTCGTAGAGGTCAAGAATATATCGATCTTGTCTTGCTTTGAAAAAGAAGGTAATATAAACAATACAAAGATATAACAACAAATATAAACAGGAAGATACGAGGATATATCAAAATGAACAAGCTGAGTATCTTATCTCGTCAAGACTACTTGCTCTAGACATATGCAAAAAAAAAGGTCAAGAGACTCATAGCGCAAGACCCAGACTATGACTAAGTTCTAGGAGTGGTTATGACGATGGCGTTTGCTCATCATTACATCGTCATCAACTATTGCTCTCGTTATGATGATAGATTCTCGTCTAATTGTTTATGATTTATAATATTGTCAAAGTTTTGTTTGACGTTTTCATCAAAGATACGCAAAACTTCGACTGATAAACATTAAAAATTTCTATAAACCCCAAAATTAAAAAAATAAGCAGGTATAAATTAATTTTTCTAACCTCAACGATGCTCCTTACAAAGGAAGCTATCCAAAAATTGTCGAGGGGTTCCATGAAGACTAGGGTCAGTTATTGTTATTTTACATTTAAGCATGAGTGAAATAGGCTTTCTGTTGATCAATAAATAAATCATCATCTAAAACTAGAACATCCCACATCCTTAACTATTTGTGAACAGTAATGTAATCTACTCCTCCTAACTCCTGTTTTTGCTTCTAATATGCCTCTGACTAGACCTTCATGCCTGACAAGGTGTTCTACCAACCCATCTCGTCCATTTTTTATTGACTTCTTTCTAATACCTCATTTCTAACCTTCTCTAGTCACGGTATCCTCATCATTCGCCGGTAACACCACATTTCGAACGCTTCTAACTTTTTCTTTTCCGCCATGCCCACCGTTTGTTTTGCATCCGTTAATCACCTCCCTTTTCGAATTTCTAAATTAATCGTTCTCAAAAACAGAAGTGACTATTTTTTATTGAAGGCGACTTGACCCTTCGCTATCCTCTGCATTATATCCCTACTACTCCTTCCGTTATGACTTTGAGATTTTTTTTCAATAAAAAAGTTCTTATGCAGTAAAATTGCTAATTGTTTCTTTTTACCTATACACTTAATATTCACGAGCGGCCACTGCGAAGCACAGTCGAGTTTCGTTTATTTATGGATTCATTTGTTTTGTGTCACATAAATGCAGAAACGTGTTTATGAAAATTCTAACAATTCTATAAAAAGTAAATGACAAGCCTTGTTGTTTTTTAAAGCAGATCGTGTTATTATTGAGTTGTCATGTTATTTTCATTAATCACAAGGAAATCACAGTATGCTGTAAAAGAAAACAGATTTCGACATGAGCTTGTACAATGGTAGTAATGGGGCTAGAACATTTAAAAATTCACACTAAAAGATGTCAAACAAAAAATATATTTCTTCTTCGTTTCCGTGGCAACGGAGAATGAACATTCGATTCGCGGGATCTTAGGTGGGTGTGGTTTTATTGACAATATAAATAACGCGAGTCCGGCTACCTCAGAAGTTTTTATTGAGCAATTGTACCCGTTATATGGAGTGGGTATTGGGAAATAAATCATCCTACAGAGAAAAGATGGTATAATTTTAAGTAGAATTTTCGCTTATGATGGTTTTCCCCTAGTAAAATAGATAATGGATTAGAAATTGAAGAATACTTATCAATCAATTTTTGCCGACTTCCTTAAATGCTAATAACGTTTCATTTTGGATTAGACACATAGCCTCTACGTTTTTTTTAATAGAGCAATGACATATGGCATAGGCTATGATTATCATCACCATAAGGTCGTCAATCCTAGGATTGGTTGGATACGCACCTCCACTCTTTCTTATTCTGAGATAATTTTCGCTTTTCCTTAAAACTAGAGCATCGCACATCTTCAACCATTACCGAACAGTAATCTAATCTAGGACTACCTCTACTTCTATTAACTTCTATTTCTGATACTAATATACATCTCTAACTAGTCCTTCATGCTTGAGGTGTCCCACCAACCTACCACAATATCCTGATCATTTCTTTTACGCTGCACCCACTGTCCATGTTTGGTATCCGTATAGAGCTGTGCTCCAGACATACCTTTAACAATCATTTTCGAATTTCTAAATTAACCGTTCGCGAGCATATGTGACTGCTTTTTGAAAAGAAGACTCGACCTTACGCCAGACTTCTCTATTGCTTCTTCCATATTGAGTTCTCTAACTTCCTAGATACCAAAAATCAGTAACTTCCATTTTTTTCGTCTCCTACATTTATATTCATTATTTGCTTACTTTTTCTTCCCTTGCATGCCAATATTTTTGTTTTACTTTTATGTAATTACTTTCATACAATACTGTTTTGTCAATACCGTTTCCGTTTTATGTAAGAAACGATCTCTAACTCCTCCTTACTATACTATCTTTAACGATACATAGATCGAAAGTGTGAATCCTTATCTGAATCCCCTTCCTAATATTTGCTTTTGTAAGTATGTAAGTACTCAACATTTATTAATACTTACATAAAGTTATAAAATATACGTATGTAATTATAAAAAAAAAGTGATCACAATATGCTCTTTATGGCTCCTATTTTAGAAAAGCATTGATATTAAAGTAGGTACAGTAAATTCAAGTAGGTACATACTTTTCTTCGTGCCAAATAATGACTAGATACGAAATTTTTACCGTATTAAAGAAAAAGTAACTTACGAGTTGTTAATTGAGTTAGGTGTCGAAGATGGCGTAGGCCTTCTCTCTTCCTTGATGGTACTGGAGTTCATTTTTGACGTTAACCGTTTCAACACATCGTCCATGGACCGTTTCACTGCATGCGAGGAACTATTGTTATTATGCAAACTACTGTTATTGTTATTGTAATGAATACTATTTTTGAAATCGGACGAGGGTGAACTACACTCCGACGAGTTTCTCCTTCGATTTTCCGCCGCGTCCTGCGGATGGATCCCGAGACCCACCAGTGATCCGGGTACAAGAATGTTCGGATTGACTTGAGGATCTTGACTCGTACAAATCATTCTTTGTTTTTTATGCGGAGGACACCGGTCGTCCTCTATCCCGTCGTCGATTTCGCTGCCGGATGCTGACGGTGATGATGTGTCGGACAGTTTGTAGAACGCGTTCGAATTGCTCACCATCGTCGACGAGTCTTCTTCGCCCAGGTCGCTCAGATTGTTGCTACTGGTCTCGTCCAAGTCTGTGAGACCGCCGCCGTCGCTACCTCCCCCGACTATCGTGGGAGGCAGGGGAGCCGACTCTTCAATGCCACCACCAATAGACGCGCCTTCTTGAAGTTTTGTCGGAGGCGACTTTCTCTTAGAGGACATGTTTCTGAAATCAAAAGGAAACTGGCTAATGAATAATTTTCCTTTCCACGTTATCCATTTCTTATTACTACTACTACTACTACTTTATAAAGCCGCTCGCATTCACGAAATGTCTGTTATCATAATAATTGTAAGTAATAAAAAAAATGTATTCGGTTTGTTTGACGTATTCACGAAAGATAAACGACTTGCAACATTTAACTCAATAGACGGTCATTCAGTTATTAGGTCAAGGTTACGCGCTGATATAGTCTTTAATAATTATTTATTTAACAGTAACACACATACGTCCGACAGGAATTTCCGTATAAGCGCCATGGCAATCTCAACCATGTTTTCTACTCGCTCATCATGAATGTACGTCTATTGTCTATCTAACGAATGAATTCTACAGAGAATTAGTAGCAATATTGTTACATTTTTCAGATGTACTTCAGATGGGGGCAAAACTACGAAATTGCGATTCGTAATTTATACTATGACCACTATTTTCTAGTGCATAGGACAATTTCATTTCGTGTAACTAGACTTAATTGAAGAGTAAATTTCGACGAACCACCTGGATTGCTGTAGGATGAATAAAATATGAGATAAGGGCTATTGAAAAGAAAAGAAGTGTCAAATATGACGGCTGAACTGGAATACTCATCAATCAATTTTTGCCTACTTACTTAAATGCTAAAAACGTTTCATTTTGGTTTGGACACGTAGTATCTACGTTCTATGTAAGTATATTAACTTTATGCAGTGTGGGATTAGTCGATTTTAATAGAGCAATGACATGGCACATATGTTATGATCATCGTCACCATAAGGACCTCAGTCCTAAGATTGGTTGTACACGCACCTGCAGTTTTTCCTATCCTGAAATAATCTTCGCATTTCCTTAAAACTAGAGCATCCCACATCTTTAACCATTTGCGAGCAGTACCTAGTCTAATCTAGGTCTACCTCTACCCCTCCTTACTCCTGTTTCTGTCTCTAATATGTCTCTGACTAGACCTTCATGCCTGAGAAGGTGTCCTACCAACCTATTTCCCCTATTTCTTATTGACTTCCATAGGGTCCTCTGTTCTCCTATTCTTTCTAATACCTCTTCATTTCTAATCTTTTCTATCCACGTTATCTTCATCATTCGCCTATAACAACACATTTTGAACACTTCTAACCTTTTCTTTTCCGCCGCGCCCACTGTCCATATTTCACACCCGTACAACGCCGCGCTCCAAACATACACCTTTAACAATCTTTTTCGAATTTCTAAATTAACCGTTCGCGAGNAATCAATTTTTGCCTACTTACTTAAATGCTAAAAACGTTTCATTTTGGTTTGGACACGTAGTATCTACGTTCTATGTAAGTATATTAACTTTATGCAGTGTGGGATTAGTCGATTTTAATAGAGCAATGACATGGCACATATGTTATGATCATCGTCACCATAAGGACCTCAGTCCTAAGATTGGTTGTACACGCACCTGCAGTTTTTCCTATCCTGAAATAATCTTCGCATTTCCTTAAAACTAGAGCATCCCACATCTTTAACCATTTGCGAGCAGTACCTAGTCTAATCTAGGTCTACCTCTACCCCTCCTTACTCCTGTTTCTGTCTCTAATATGTCTCTGACTAGACCTTCATGCCTGAGAAGGTGTCCTACCAACCTATTTCCCCTATTTCTTATTGACTTCCATAGGGTCCTCTGTTCTCCTATTCTTTCTAATACCTCTTCATTTCTAATCTTTTCTATCCACGTTATCTTCATCATTCGCCTATAACAACACATTTTGAACACTTCTAACCTTTTCTTTTCCGCCGCGCCCACTGTCCATATTTCACACCCGTACAACGCCGCGCTCCAAACATACACCTTTAACAATCTTTTTCGAATTTCTAAATTAACCGTCCGCGGGCATAGAAGTGATTTCTTTTTATTAAAGGCGACACAACCCTGCGCTATCCTCCGCTTTATATCCCTACTATCTGACTTCCTAGATATCTAAAATCAACCACTTCTTCTAATTTTTCGTCACCTATTTTTATATTCGCTCTTTCCCTACTTTCGTTGGGTACTACATGAACGCCCATATACGTTAATTAGATTCCAATTTTTTAATTGTCTATAAGTGCGGTGCGGTTTCCGATAATAAATTATAACAGGTATCTACTCTTAGTCTTAATTTGGCTTTAATTTTTGTAATATCTTGAAAAGGGGAAGAAATGGATCTTTAATAACATTACATACCACACTTTTTTAATTGAGTAATTATTATAATTGTTAATAATAAGATAATTAAAGTAAGGATATCGTAAAGTTTATTTATTCTACTAGTTAACGATAAGCAATCTTCGGAAACCGATTTGTTAATGTTGTACATATTTCGTTTAAAATTAGCATCTTTGTCTGCAAGTCCATAGATCGAACGGTAGCGCAGGCTTGGATAACTTATTACCTTAAACTTTTCCGATAAAACGGTCTCGTTGTAATTTATACCGGCTGTATCTTATTAGACAATCAAATAAACTGAAGTAAATTAGCTCTTTATATGGACATGATAGTTCTTATTATCGACGTTAAATTATCGGTGATGTATATGCATCTATAATAACGAAGGAATGAGAGCAAAATGACTGCGAACTGATTATCGGTCTCCGATGAGATGAAATAAGTGTACGCAGGTTCGTATTATATGAAAAATAATAGAAAAAGTGCCCAGGCATCGACCAGATTTTCCCATAATCGATATTCAGATTCTTCAACTTCCGTAATGTTCTTCGAGTTAATCATAAGAAACTGTTAACGTATTACGCGACGGTATCGCCGGTACATTTCCTGTCCGGGCGCCTTATGTACGCTATGCTTTTCATTACCATTTAGATATATATGTGTGTACTACGTTATATTATACCATACCACATCGTATTTGTGTGTATGTTGATGGAGATGTGAGGTCTGCAACAATTTAACTCCGATTTAATCGTAAATATGAAGGCGGAGAGGAGCACGTCAGTCGGCCACTACTGGATTTACTCCAAGGAGTAAGTAACCAGCCCTAAGCCCCAGCACTAAATCAGAAAGGTGTGGTTCTTATCAATTTCCGGTAGTAAATAGCTTCTTATTGACTTGCTACTAAATTCTAGTTTGAACGTTTTTTGTACTAATAATTTCTAGTATCTACAGATACCTATCCAGCAATTTAATCGTAGTGCGTAACTCTTTAATTTTATTTATTTATTATTTATAATTTGTCCAATCTGTCTAAAACTAATTAAATGCTATAAACTAGCTAAACCCGCCCAAATGTGGATGGCAAGTATCGTTATCGATGGTGCATGAACTTGTCAACATTTTAATTTTGGTGACATTTACAACAGCTAATTTTATAATATATATTATGGGTGGGCAAGTAATATTGTGTGGGGCCTGGATATTTTCGAAAATTTTTATCGAAATTCAGAAAAAAAATATTTCTTCCTCCAAAAAATGATAAGGGTGGCGTTCAAAGCTAAAACATACTTTGTTATATACAGAATAATATTTTTTAAATAATTTGAATAATATACTTTCAAACAATTTTTGGTTTTTTGGCGGTCCAGTTTTTACCTTTCCGCGGTCCGGACCTGGAGCGCGGTCCACCAGTTTACATTAATGGTTTTTCCCCTATTTCTTATTGACTTCCATAGGGTCCTCTGTTCTCCTATTCTTTCTAATACCTCTTCATTTCTAATCTTTTCTATCCACGTTATCTTCATCATTCGCCTATAACAACACATTTTGAACACTTCTAACCTTTTCTTTTCCGCCGCGCCCACTGTCCATATTTCACACCCGTACAACGCCGCGCTCCAAACATACACCTTTAACAATCTTTTTCGAATTTCTAAATTAACCGTCCGCGGGCATAGAAGTGATTTCTTTTTATTAAAGGCGACACAACCCTGCGCTATCCTCCGCTTTATATCCCTACTATCTGACTTCCTAGATATCTAAAATCAACCACTTCTTCTAATTTTTCGTCACCTATTTTTATATTCGCTCTTTCCCTACTTTCGTTGGGTACTACATGAACGCCCATATACGTTAATTAGATTCCAATTTTTTAATTGTCTATAAGTGCGGTGCGGTTTCCGATAATAAATTATAACAGGTATCTACTCTTAGTCTTAATTTGGCTTTAATTTTTGTAATATCTTGAAAAGGGGAAGAAATGGATCTTTAATAACATTACATACCACACTTTTTTAATTGAGTAATTATTATAATTGTTAATAATAAGATAATTAAAGTAAGGATATCGTAAAGTTTATTTATTCTACTAGTTAACGATAAGCAATCTTCGGAAACCGATTTGTTAATGTTGTACATATTTCGTTTAAAATTAGCATCTTTGTCTGCAAGTCCATAGATCGAACGGTAGCGCAGGCTTGGATAACTTATTACCTTAAACTTTTCCGATAAAACGGTCTCGTTGTAATTTATACCGGCTGTATCTTATTAGACAATCAAATAAACTGAAGTAAATTAGCTCTTTATATGGACATGATAGTTCTTATTATCGACGTTAAATTATCGGTGATGTATATGCATCTATAATAACGAAGGAATGAGAGCAAAATGACTGCGAACTGATTATCGGTCTCCGATGAGATGAAATAAGTGTACGCAGGTTCGTATTATATGAAAAATAATAGAAAAAGTGCCCAGGCATCGACCAGATTTTCCCATAATCGATATTCAGATTCTTCAACTTCCGTAATGTTCTTCGAGTTAATCATAAGAAACTGTTAACGTATTACGCGACGGTATCGCCGGTACATTTCCTGTCCGGGCGCCTTATGTACGCTATGCTTTTCATTACCATTTAGATATATATGTGTGTACTACGTTATATTATACCATACCACATCGTATTTGTGTGTATGTTGATGGAGATGTGAGGTCTGCAACAATTTAACTCCGATTTAATCGTAAATATGAAGGCGGAGAGGAGCACGTCAGTCGGCCACTACTGGATTTACTCCAAGGAGTAAGTAACCAGCCCTAAGCCCCAGCACTAAATCAGAAAGGTGTGGTTCTTATCAATTTCCGGTAGTAAATAGCTTCTTATTGACTTGCTACTAAATTCTAGTTTGAACGTTTTTTGTACTAATAATTTCTAGTATCTACAGATACCTATCCAGCAATTTAATCGTAGTGCGTAACTCTTTAATTTTATTTATTTATTATTTATAATTTGTCCAATCTGTCTAAAACTAATTAAATGCTATAAACTAGCTAAACCCGCCCAAATGTGGATGGTAAGTATCGTTATCGATGGTGCATGAACTTGTCAACATTTTAATTTTGGTGACATTTACAACAGCTAATTTTATAATATATATTAGGGGTGGGAAAGTAATTTTGTGTGGGGCCTGGATATTTTCGAAAATTTTTATCGAAATTCAGAAAAAAAATATTTCTTCCTCCAAAAAATGATAAGGGTGGCGTTCAAAGCTAAAACATACTTTGTTATATACAGAATAATATTTTTTAAATAATTTGAATAATATACTTTCAAACAATTTTTGGTTTTTTGGCGGTCCAGTTTTTGCCTTTCCGCGGTCCGTACCTGGAGCGCGGTCCACCAGTTTACATTAATGGTTTTTCATTTCATGAATATATGTTTATGCAACAAACTATACACCCAAATAGAAACTCCCTTGCAATTGTTTAGTTCCACTTCAAATGTGTTAAAATTGACGATTTTTAAATAATAATTCCTATTAAGCGATAAATATCCAAGAATTAAACAAGTATTTCCGCCCCTGTTCTTATTTATCCCGATAATTAATAAAATTATTCCCACAACATTAAAATATATGAATTGACATGTTCAAGTTTTAATAAAACTTTATAGAAATATTGACACTGATAGTAATTTATACTATAGTGTTGTCCTGATTACGGACGGTTGTTGCATCCTAAAGTTTCGCTAGCACGAATGGCGAGCATCTTCAGAGGTCCTTAGGAAACAACTCCTTTAGACTTGAATCAGGACAGTATCAGTACCAACTGACCGCGAAAACGTTTACTAATTCTTCAAAATCTGTTTAACACAATTGTTTTTCATAACTTTTTACTTTTGTTAATATCAGAATGAATAACACAGTCGATAGTAACAGATTAGAAACTGATACAGTGTTCTACAAAATTTCTTTTCTGAAATTTTTTAACTGCTATTTAAGGGGTTTAAGATAGGGAAGTTTAACTGCAATGGGTTCCTATAGTTATACCATTTATAACACCTATTTGTTACAGGACGTCGGTTTAGTTTGTTTTTAATAAGGCTTTTAGATTAATTTTTAGTTATTGTGTATATCATATACAAAAGTATATGTAGGAAGTGTACAAATGCATTCAGTTCGAGTGTCATGAAACGTGAAATTGTTGGATTCACAGGCTGTTAGTAATTATTACGATTACGATTAAAATTACGAGATGCAGGTAGTCACCGTAATAATATTGTAGGTACATACTTCACGTCGTTGCCGCTAACACGTACTAGTCGTTGTATTATTTATAACAACGACTACCAACCTCTATCTACAGTAATTAAGTGCATACATTCTCCTTTTTGTCTTGCACTGTCCTCAAAGAAAAAACCCGATCAAACGAGAGAAGAGGAATCGTTGAACTTCTGCCTATGCTACATTTCTTACGCTATCACTATCAATAATTCATATTGACGTAAATATTAAAGTTACTCTTAAATTTATAATTAATAAGTAAATCCATCAATCAACAGGAAACTATGGATTTATATACGTGAAATACAAGTTAGATTCTCACACAATTACTAAAGCTGACTACTAATAGGTACTAAAATTGTCTTGACATAAATTAATGGTACCAAGTACAAGGCTGGTATTCGCCATATTTCTAATATCTATGGCATGCGCAGCGTCAGGACTAGGGTTTGTCGGTTTTTAAAAACCGGTTTTTTGGAGAAATTTATGAAATTCGAAAACCGGTTTTTTAGTAGAAAATATCGGTTTTCAATGTATGAATAACACATAAAAAAAATTTGAAAATGACAAATGTAGCCAAATGTACCAGATTGATGAAAACAGTGTTGCAAGCGGTTTGGTGTGTTTTGTCTATTGGATGAATTAATTTAGATTTTATATAAGTTTGTCTTCTGGTTTCTTTATGTACAGTTCATAAATTCAGTGTTCAGTAAATAATTTCAGTCAAAAACTGCTTTTAATCACTCTAAATTTTCTGTTAAAATTTTTTGTTCGAATTACAGAATATTCGAGCAAAAAATTTTTTTATAAAAATTCGAAACCGGTTAAAACCGGTTTTCTGGAAAAATTACCATTCGAAAACCGGTTTTCTAAAATGTCGGTTTTTGTATAAACCCTAGTCAGGACTGAAGCAACTGCCACATCTGTTTGGATTAGGAGCACGGACATGGGAAAACGCCAAGCACTTACAGCTTTCAGAAGGAGTTTGTTATATATTAAAGGCCATTGTTTTTTCTGTGGTTTCCTTGGATCATTTAGGCAAATGCTGGGGCAGTAATATTCCACAGACAATCTTTCATTCTCTTCTGTCTTCATTTCGTCCGTCTCATCTTTCTCACCCGAACCACCACCCACCCATTCCCAGGATTCCTGAAAGCAGGCTGAAGAGGGCCTTCCGCCCTACCTTCCGCGGCGTAGTGCGGAGGGATTACCCGTCCACCAGCATTAGTGGCTGGTGGGAACGAAGTAATCTTTCACTGCCCTCTATCTTCATTTCGTCCTGCTCATCTTTCTCACCCCAACCACCAACCATCCATACCCACGATTCCTAAAAGGAGACCGAAGAGGACTTTCCACTTTACCCTCATTTTTGTGTACCTACTCATACTCTAGTTCTATTATCTCTGTGGTTATTTATGAAAGGTAAAGACAACCCATTGTGCGTTAAGTAATGCGTTCACTTGGCGAGGAGTGACCAATTCCAGGTAGATCAGGTGTTGGAGTGTTTGACTACAAAACTAATAGTACATGCTGATGGATGCCCAGATGACTAAGTTCACCTTGTAAACGAAAGAATTTTAACATAATACGCCTTCATTATAATCATCACCATTTTAGGCACCGTAGCCATGATACCCGAAAATCAGGTCTGATGACCAACTCCATCTTGTTGGTTACTTCCATTTTATTAGCATTACCTTTATTTTGACAATATAATTTTTGATTTTCGTTCATCTCTACTTATGCCTTTTTATAATAAATTCATTTCTATATCTATTGAATTCTCTATACTAGTGTAATGCTCAACATGACACCATGATTCTTTCTTTAATTGTATAACGATAAGCCTCTTTGAAATACGTAGCATAGAAATGTAGTTCTAATAAAAATAAAGTAAGTCTGAAACTAGCGCATTATAACTTGCGTCCTTTTGGTAAGTATACCATCAAATACTTCAGAATTCGGCTAATTTAGGAAAAATTTTTGAAAAACTAAGTGATATTGTCAGAGATACGTGGATGAAAAGTAGTATTTTCTACACATTCATCTTGTCGTTAAAGAAATGTGTAATTTCGATATTCGCTGAAAGTTTTACCTTACAACTACACTCTAAATATTTGAGGCTAGTCGGTATTTAATTTTATTAATAGCATCATTCAGAAAATTATTAACTTTAAGCTTTACAGATTGTAATTGAAGATAAACAATTTTAAATTACATTTTGTATATTGTAGATCACTTTCTGGACATTTATGCATATCGATATGGAATTTAATTAAAGCTTTTCAGAAATACCTACAACATTACAATTTCAATGTAATCAAATTCGATCAATTTTAGTGCAACACGGTTTAGTTTACTTCAGTGTCAAATAAATCGATAAATCTTTGATTTAAAAGTTAAACGCAGGTTAATTAAAATTGGTTTTTGCTCATAACGTTTGTTTACAACTATGTACTATATTATTAATTGGCAATGGATGTACAACAGGTCATAAGTTCGACAGATTAATTTCGTTTTTGTTTTTCTTCTGAAAATCTATGGGATGTATAGAAAAATAAACTCTCTGTATCAGATGTACATGTAAAGCACTGTATATTCACTGTAGTTTACTGCGTATTTTTTGTCAGGCATTCATGATTAAGTACATTTTAAAGTTTACATTTCTTGTATAATTATTGTACCTACATTAAAAATTTAGAATAAGTTGTTAGCGTAATTTAGAGACTATTTCTTTAAAATTGAATAAGGACCATATTCGCTATTTGCAACAGCATTTAATTTTGTATGAATTTGCTCTCAATTTTAGAAATTTATTTTGAATTCATACATTATCGATTTGACAGTTGCGAAAATAATTATTTATTTCTAATTTAAACGTTCACATTTCGGAACATAATAAATTACCAAAATCATATATGACCCCGATGAAACGAATACCTCCTTGTAATCTAGTTAACCCGTTAGGTAGGTGAATATTAAAACTATTGCAAATAAGTGATCTGTTATTGTGTAGCAGCACAAATACGTAATGGATCGATATTTCTCTTGGATTTAGTTCGGTAAAAGTTATCGAAAACCATTACGATCAGATGACATTTTTTTAATGAATCTAAAGTAACGGGAGCATGCCAATTTCAATAATTGTTAGAAACGGCAGTCAATTTATGTTTTTTTTATATACCTGTAACGTTCAGTGAAATTAAGGTCGATCAATGAAGAGAAAAGAGAGGGATAGATGTACAAACATTGTGAAAAGATCGATTTACAAGATTTACGACTCAAAACGGTACTCTCTCTTTATATAGGCATATTAGCTTAGTCCAATTGCAGCCATTCGTTAATGAGTAAATTTTTGCATTTGCACAAAATATATTTGTGAACATCAATAATCTAATAAGAAGGAAGAATAATTTGTTTATTATCATCATGAGACCTTCCTACCTCTGCCCTCCTAATTACTGCTTCTACTTCTGATGTGTCCTGCCAACTTATTTCGCCTATTAATTAATTATTAATTTCTATAGCGTTCTCTGTTCTCCTACTGTTTCTGATACCTCCCAATTTTCAATTTTTTCATCCGTGGGTATTTTTAATAACCTCATCATAAGGTCGCCAGTCCTAAGACTGATTGGATACGCACCTCCACTTTTTCCTATCCTGAGCTAATCTTCGCTTTTCGCTAAAACAGCCCACATCCTTAAGAATTTATGAACAGTAATGTAATCTAGGTCTACCTCTACTCCTCTTAATTCCTGTTTCTGTTTGTAATATGTCTCTAACAATCTCCTATAAGACCACAAATTTGACAAAAAATTATCACAATGTTGTTTAATAAAATAATTCGAAGTGGTCTGTATTCTGTCGAAACTGCCAGACGCGGATCGCGATTTCGATCTCTTTGGGTCTCATCAGCGCGTCGCAGGCAGCTGCGACAGAACACAAACCAACTTTTACCTGCTGTCTTAACAGCGCGTTTTATAAAATACCACAAATGGCGCGGTAAACGCCATCTGACGTGATATCACGTTGAGGTTAGCTACGCCGGGATTATTTTCAGCAAGTAGATATCCATATATTTAAATGGACCTTGTTGGAGCATACGTAATTCTAAAATGTAGCATCGTACTACAGATGGCGTTTACCACGCTATTTGTGGTATTTTCTACAATGTTGTTTGATGGTTGCAGTTGCACCAGCCCAAGTTCACATACACACAACCAGTTCTAAATACATATCTAGTTGGACAAGTTGTTTCATATGCCGTGCCTCTAACGATTCATCAGACATATTCCGGGTTTTTGAGGCGGCAAACTCGACCAAAAAACGGAGATTTATGAGTTCTATTAAAAATCTGGATCTGGTGCGGTCTCAAGCTGCCGCATTATTACTTTTTATTTTTCGTTCTAATCGCAAACCGATTTCGAAAGCGTCAAACTTGGTTCGTTATATTACAATTATGGAAATGATGATATATGTACGTTCAACATACATACGCGATTTTCGGATTATATCAAAATAACAACAAAACCCTTTTAAACATTAAATGATCGTTGCAAAAAACTAATAAGTAGTCGAAATAATTTGCAATTGAAATTTTATTTTGCAGATGCCACCAGTTGGAATTAGAATTTATAACACAAGATGAATTACTGTGTAACCGTTTAGTAGTTTTGTTCTACTGGTAATATTAAACATCTTTTTTTAAATCATTAGATACTTAAATGTTTCCTAAACAATTTAAGTTCTAAAGAGAGAATCAAATAAACGAAACAAAAAGTATAAATGATGATTATATCAATTTTTTTAGTTTAGAACTTACGTAACCTCTACGATTTAGAGACTCCATTACAGATGTTGTTCAGATACGTACTATTTTTATATAACCTCTTAAAAGTAAGAAACGGCATCTTCAGATTTCAAAACAATTATACAATAGATTTCAACTCAAATCAGCAAACCAAAGTTTAATAAACAACTACAGATAACACAATAAACGCCACCTGTCGAGATTGGCCATACAAATTATGAATTTGTTAAAGTGTAATCGTCAAATTGTATTGATACCTTTTTTATTATAGAATTTTGCGCTCTTTCGCATTATATAATAGCGAATGCGATGGTTTTGTAACATATCTAATAAACTACCGAAACGTTGTGCATTGTTTAATTGAGCATTGTATCTTCTTCTATCCTAATCCCTAAGAGCATCTGAATAATATTATAAACAATGATAGACAATACAATGGATATTTACTTCTATAACTACCTTATTCACAAAAATGTTGTGTCGTAAACCGCCACTAACCTTTTGATCATTGATTTCACAAAGTTCTTCAGACATTCTATTATCCGTTTATTTTCCCTTGTTAGAGTAAGTACACTGTTGTTTTTTAGACTTGTGTTTGTGTTTCTTCTCATACTTACGAACTTAGGTTAGTAATAAACTTGCGAAATCATCATTCAGCTTGGTAAAGTTGCGTCTAAATAGCGTACGACATGGACACAGGAGGCACTGACGTGCGATCTGCTTGATTGAAACGTAAATCCGCGAAGACATCTAAATAAGCCGCAAACTTTCGTTTCGATTACATTGTCCGTGTGTAGTATGCGTAGAAATAAGTGTGTGTGAGATGGGACGATGCTGCCAAATATTCGTGACTGTGTATAATATGTTACTGTCTTCGAAGTGACTTGCACAAATGGCTTATGAACCGGGACGCACAATGGCGATCACAATAGTGTGGCAAGTGAATGCTAATTTGTATTTGAAAGTAGCGACAATTATTCTGATGTCAAGAGAATTCACTTGAAGAATAAATAAATGTATCTGTACGTATGCTGAGTTGAATGTGGGCAATCATACCGAAATAAAACCGCTATATGGAACATGTTTATGGGACTCGGGGAATCACTGTTTGATTTAGTCATTTGCGCAGTTCTCACGAGAAGTTTAAACGTAATCTCTAATTTCATGTATTAGCAAGGGAAATGCCAAACAGTCGAACAAAGGGGGACAAAACAATGGAAAATAATAAGAACAACAAAAAACTCAGAAGACTACAAAAAATATAGTTGAAAGGGGGACAAAATACCAGAATTATGGCATGTCCATCATCCTCCTGAAATGTTTCTTTTTTTTTAAATTTGAATTTGAATTTTTCATCCCCTTGGTGAGATAATCCTCCGTTTCTTTTGATCTCGCATAACTAAAGCGATAGGAGGCAACAGAATACAATGGATAATAAAGTAAATGACTGTGTTTAGTAGACAACATATCCACAATCAGCATCATAAAATCCAAAGTCCGAAGTGTTTGGACTGACCCCTACACTTATTCCTATGTTTAACCAATCTTCGCACTCGAAACAGCAACCCCCTCTCTAACTATTTGCGAACAGTAATCTAATATCTAATCTAAATCTACCTTTGCACTTGCTAACTCTTATTTCTGCTTCAAGTACGTCTGTTACCAGCCATTCATGTCCGAGGAGGTGTCCTATCAACCTTCTTAACTTCCATAGCGCCCTCTGTTCTCCTACTCTTTCTAATACCTCCTTATTTCTGACTTTCTTTATTCACGGAAACTTCATCATTCGCCTGTAACATCACTTTTCGTCCACCGTCCATATTTCGCATCCGTACAGTGCGGTGCACTTCTAATAATAGTAATACCGAGTACAAAAGTGTTAATAAAAAGGCCCCAATCTTGTACTATTCTTTGTTTTACATCATTTGAGTTATCTGACCCACTAAATATTGAAAATCAGGGATTTCTGTTTTTTCGTCTCCTACTTTTATATTAGCTATATTAGGTAGATCCACAACAATAAATGGATGAATAAAATGAAGAAGAAAAACAACTGAAGTAGATATAAGAGCGTAAATAAACTGTATACTATTTTTGTAACACAGATCAGTGAACTGAACTAATTTCCATATTCTACCCGATATGTAGTGGTAACATAAAGAATTTGAAACAAAAAATATTTTATACGAAAGACATTAGATATCCCCACATGTAAATATAAATAAAATGTTATGAAAATAATTTTTCTTGCTTAAACAAAATAAGTATCGATTAGGCATCTAGATAAAGGGTTTAAGCATACATAAATCTCTATGCAACCCTGCGTGCCCTTTGGAACAATGCTTGTAAAGAGCTTAATAGATTTTGATGCGTTTTTTAACAATCAATAATAAATTTATTCAATACATTCATAGCCAATACAAAAAAAATTACAGAGGCTAAACAAGACGAACGTTCGGGAAAAGGGACAATGTTGCCAAGAAGCTTAAAGCATCAGATTTCAGAACAAAAAGTTCATGACGACAGTAACATTCTATAGAAACCGTCAGATGTAGATGTTACGATTTTAATCGCATTGGATCTCGTCAGCACGCCCTAAGCAATTTCGGTAGAATACACACCAACTCTTCCCGCTGCCGTTGAATATCATATGACGACACTACGAAAGAGAACAAAAAGTTCATCATGGTCAGTACTCTGAAGGCAGCAGGTATAGTTGGTCTGTATTTTTTCAAACAGAATGAAGACCACCATGAGCTTTTTATTTTGTTTGGTTACAAATTTTTACCATGTAAGGAAGCTACGCCGTGGGTTTAGTTCCACAAGTCGATAACCTTCTGGAGTTCGTCGAACATTCTTGATGTCGTTCACTACGTTGTTTGTAATTATTTGGGGATTACCAGGACAAAAATATAACATGAATACCTGAATACGTATATAAGTACAGTGTAAGTAGATAATTAATAAAAAAAAAAGCTCTCAATAAAACACATTTTAACCTTTGACTTGCCCCTTTTTATAAAACATTGCTTTATTTTAAATTCCAATCGATTTAAATTTCTATACTTTTTTCCACTAAATCATTAGATAAAGTAACATTGTAAGCTTGTTAAGGACCATAAAAAAAATCATTTTTTATTTCTGTTCGATAAAAGACGGAAAGGTATTTACCCACCGACCGGATCTGGAAGAGAACGTCTTCTTTTTTAAAAGAAACGCACGCTTATAAAGAGGTAGTAAGTAGCAGTCGCCGCTGCTGTTCTGCTATTGATTGCGAGAGAGGAGTTTGTGGAAAAGGAGGCACGGGCGACGGGCGAACGCAGAGAGGGTGAGAGGACGCAAATCTAATTTGGCAAATAAATATTTTCTTTACTTCATTATATTATTTTTGCTTCTTCTATTAGGTTCCTGGGACGGTTTTGTAGGCGCGTTCTTTCAAACGGCGCCTTTTATGCGACGAAAGCAAATGAAATTTGCCTGTACGCCTTCGACGCGACGCGGTGCTGTACCGCTATTACTGCCGTCGCTGAAACGGCGGTGAACACCACTCTGATGGATGGAAGGTCCTTTAATGATCTCCGAACTAAATCAGTTTAAAAGCGATTCTTGCTACAAATAATACAAAACGCACCTAGCCAATAGAGACAATAATTTATTCTCTAGAAATGCTTGTTCACTGCTGTCACTTAGGACTTTAAAGGAACCGAAAACCAATACTAATTAGCTTTAATTTTAACGAGTATTTTGAATGCAGAGGATTTTGAAACATGCTGGTACCACAGTAATACAAAAATCAGAAAATTTAAAAAAGAAAATGAATAAGAATGTTGACCCGTCATCTTCATATTGTATTAAATTCAAATTTTATCATTTGTATTTCATCTATTTAAAAATTCTGATTCTATAATCTTAATATATATAAATTACGTATCACGTTGTTTGTCCGCGATGGACTCCTAAACAGCAAACCAAAGTTTAATAAACAACTACAGATAACACAATAAACGCCACCTGTCGAGATTGGCCATACAAATTATGAATTTGTTAAAGTGTACACAATTGTTTTTCATAACTTTTTACTTTTGTTAATATCAGAATGAATAACACAGTCGATAGTAACAGATTAGAAACTGATACAGTGTTCTACAAAATTTCTTTTCTGAAATTTTTTAACTGCTATTTAAGGGGTTTAAGATAGGGAAGTTTAACTGCAATGGGTTCCTATAGTTATACCATTTATAACACCTATTTGTTACAGGACGTCGGTTTAGTTTGTTTTTAATAAGGCTTTTAGATTAATTTTTAGTTATTGTGTATATCATATACAAAAGTATATGTAGGAAGTGTACAAATGCATTCAGTTCGAGTGTCATGAAACGTGAAATTGTTGGATTCACAGGCTGTTAGTAATTATTACGATTACGATTAAAATTACGAGATGCAGGTAGTCACCGTAATAATATTGTAGGTACATACTTCACGTCGTTGCCGCTAACACGTACTAGTCGTTGTATTATTTATAACAACGACTACCAACCTCTATCTACAGTAATTAAGTGCATACATTCTCCTTTTTGTCTTGCACTGTCCTCAAAGAAAAAACCCGATCAAACGAGAGAAGAGGAATCGTTGAACTTCTGCCTATGCTACATTTCTTACGCTATCACTATCAATAATTCATATTGACGTAAATATTAAAGTTACTCTTAAATTTATAATTAATAAGTAAATCCATCAATCAACAGGAAACTATGGATTTNCTAACAAGACTCACGACAGACGTTCTAGGGAATATCGTAAACATAGAAAAGAGATGTCAGGTAGGAATTGCAGCGGACACTAATAAAGAAAAGAGAATAACATTACACCAATTGATGTGTAACAGATAGAGATGCAGACAAGCAGAACTTGAGCATGTACAGAGTTGAAAGAAAGTTCCACATTTTCCGAAATTTAGGAAAAAAAAAGCGCTTCTTTAAAGATATAATTCCAGACGGGCAGTTATAAAACCAACTCTGCTGTATCTTTTGCATATCAAAGCAAGCTCAAACTGCTGCACCGCTTACTATTATCTTTTTTCACTGTATCTGTAGGTACTACTCATTAAGCATTTCCTAACTTAACAAGGGCGTGCTCAAAACGCAGCAAACGACTACAGTCCCAAGTGAAAACAAGAAAGAAAATACGTCCATTTTCAGATAATTGCGGACAGTGCCAATTGTGATAGTCCCACCTATAGCCACATGCAAACTGAGCAATTTTTTTGGATAAAATAAAAACAATTATCTCGATAACAAGTAACTGTTTATATTTCTTTTCTTGTAGTCAACTGATTTAGATACATACGTAGATTGTATTTTACAAGCATTATTTGCGATATAAAATGTATTTCAGTACGAAAATAGATCTTAAAAATTTTGGACGATTACAATAATAAATTCTTTTCTCAAAAATGGTGCAATATATTTACGCAATTAGTTTTTATTAGTGCCCCTTTATAGAAACCCGAAATAGTCAATTTACGTAAAGACAACTTTCCTGGGAAAATTTCGGTTGCATTTAAATTTTTCTTGGCATAAATTTAAGCGATGGCGTCTAATACTGTTATTGTGCAGTTGAGAGCCAGGGTGCCTGCTTTACATCATCGCTGCATTACGTTCCACATAATAACTTGGCATGATATTTTGCTCTGTAGTACTTATTACATGTACGAGGACAGCAAAGTAGGGATAATGAACTAACTCTCAATTAACAGGTATTTTACGGTCCAACAGATTTATGTGATAAATTTTATGGGTAACAGACAGTCTCACATTATTGCAAAGACATTTTCGCGAAAACGTTGCTTTTCAAAATAACATTTATTTTGATGTATATTTACATGAGTTCAAGCACAAAGAAGTTTCACAAACTGTAGAAAACGAAAACGGTATTTTCAGTTGAGCATAATGCGACTATTCAGAATTCGAAACAAATTCTTATAATGATGTTCATTAACAGTGGTGGACAGCTTTCGAAATGAATAAGTCAAAAACACATAAACACTTAAAATAGTACTTAAGGGTATACAAAATTATCGTAGATCAGTTTTAGGTTGCATTAAACCAATGGAATATAACTTAAACCTTAAGATAGAACAAAAAAATCTGTTTTTTTTTCAAACTTGTAATATGTACTGACAGTACAAGTATAGGCGTAGATATACAGGGGCAAAAGATTAGTATGCTTAGGTATGCAGATGATATAGCAGTATTAGCATCTAGCACGGACGAGTTAGAGATAGTTTTAAATAAAATGGAAGTGGTATGAAAATAAATAAAAGTAAAACAAACATACTGGTATGCAAGGGAAGAAAAAGTATGGAAAAAGCGAATATAAAGATAAGAGACGAAAAATTGGAAGAAGTGGCTGATTTTAGATATCTAGGAAGTCAGATAAGACTGAAGGAGTAGTAGGGATATAAAGCAGAGGATAGCGCAGGGTCGAGTCGCCTCCAATAAAAAGAAGTCACTTGTATGCTCGCGAACGGGTAATTTAGAAATTCGAAAACGATTGTTAAAGGTGTATGTTTGGAGCGCGGCGCTGTACGGGTGCGAAATATGGACAGTAGGCGCAGCGGAATAGAAAAAGTTAGAACCGTTTGAAATGTGGTGTCACAGGCGAATGATGAGGGTAGCGTGGAAAGAGAAGGTTAGAAATGAAAAGGTATTAGAAAGAATAGGAGAACAGAGAACCAGAGGACTTCATGGAAGTCAATAAGAAATAGGGGAGATAGGTTGGTAGGACACCTTCTCAGGCATGAACGTCCATTTAGAGACATATTAGAAGGCAGAAACGGAAGTTAGGAGGAGTAGAGGTAGACCTAGAGTAGATTATTGTTCGCAAATAGTTAAGGATATGGGTTGTTCTAGTTTTAGGGAAATGCGAAGATTAGCTCAGGATAGGAAGCAGTGGAGGTACGTGTCCAATTAGTCTTAGGATTGACGACTTTATAACGATGATGATGAATATGTACTGCGAATTAAGGAGACTCAAAATACGTAAAAATCGATTTATACCTTCGGGTTGCATATGTGCTCCATTTCTTATCGACTTTGTGGTGCCCCCTGTCTTCCTACGCTTTCTAATACCTATTAATTTCTAACAGTATTTTTAACATCCTTTTACAACACCACTATCTCAAACACTTCTAGTTTTTCTTTTGCTATTATACATTATATTTTATTATCTAACCAAACACCAGATTTCCTTTTTAAGGAACACGACAATCTAGTGGGTGTCCAATAAAAACGTAATTTGGTATCTAATAAAAGTCTATTCCAATAATAATGATATTTTAATTTCCGCTCTTCATTAATTTGATGTAAAATTAATGCTACTAAATAATTAAGCATGTTTAACGGTTTCCTCAAAAATTATGACTATTTTTAAAATCGTTTATATAGCAGAAACTTATTATACCTATCTACTGGTTTAGTAAAACTTAATTTTCTTGTAGATGACTTAATAACCAAGTTGCTTAATTTTCATTTTAATTGTTGTCGTAAATTTTCGTAGGAATAAAAATTAGCTCGGCTATCAAATGGTATTATTTTGAAAGTATAATGGGTAAATATACATTTAAATCAGGATAATTAAGCTTTACATATTTGCATGTATCTTTATTTTTAGAACAAAGGAAGTTAATTTGTAACAATCAAGAATAAACAAAATACAATTAGTAGCTTTTCAAATAATGCATTGTTAAATTAAGATTATTGAATTGTTCTTCGAATAAACCTATTACTACAAAAGATTAGTTTATATTTTTTAGCTGTTTGTTTTGTTTTTACTTCAATATATTTGCTTTATTGAGCAAATACACTTTACAAATACACGCTCAGGGTCAGTATTTTATAGAAACCACCCACATGTGGAGCGCGCTTTCGAACTTTCGCGCTCATCAGCACGCCACTGTAGGCAGTTCCCATAGCATACCCACCCTATTATACGTTAATTTCAAATTAATTTGCGCTCAAAATAAAACATATCAGTAACACGCAGACCAAAATTTATAACATTGTCTAAAAAAGACTATACTGCACACAGATTCTTAAATAGTAAGGCGCGTGTACATTAATAACAGGAAAAAGGACATAAACGAAGAGCAAAACAGATGTTAAAACATCCTAGGGATCATAACGAGTCAATACGATAATGCCATAGTAACGTTAGTGAGAGGTTGCGTATAATGGGACCAATTTATTATTCATTTGAAAAATGTGAAGGTCAATCATCAATAATGTTTTATTACTGTGCCAATTTTGTTTATGTTTATGTATAATTCATAGTTTCTGGCAAAAACGATTGCACCAGATGGGTAAGTAAATGATACTGTAAGGATTCTGTTGCTTTTCCCTTGGAAGAATAGTGGTAATACACCTTATTATTAATTAGTTGTATCTAACAAGGAAGGGTTAGAGATATCCTTAAATTAAATGGTAGCGGTCTTGGCAAAACAGCTTGATATGAATATAGATGAAAGTAAAACAAAAGTATTGGTATGGAAGGAATAAAAAGTAGGGATGGAGTACATATAAAGATAGAAGGCGAAAAGTTAAAACAAGTTCCTGATTTTTGGTAACTAGGAGATCAGATAATTCAGGGTGGAAGAAGCAGTAGAGATATAAAACAATGCATGAAGGTCTAGTTAGAGACATATTATAAGCAGAAACAGAAGTTTGGAAGATTAGAGGTAGATCTACATTAGACTTCTGTTCACAAATAGTTTAAATTTTAGGGAAATGCGAAGATTGGCTCAGGATAAGAAAGAGTAGAGGAGTCTTAGGACAGATGTCCCTATTAATAGAATCGTATAGTTCAATACCTATATGTTGGCATATTTGCACATTTTTTTCATTATTCTTTATCCGATATAAAGTAAAATTTAAAACCTTAAGCATTCAACTGTAGACTACCGAAAACGCTTTGCTTAGTATGAAATTATGGGCATTTTTATATAACGAAAGAAATTTTGATATCCTAGCTAAGGAGTGGAGGGAAAATGGCATACGAATCAGTTTTCACTTTTCTTGCTTATTACGCTAATATTATCACGGAGCTAACAACGTTTTGATTTATGTGAGATTACATACTTGCGGTTTCACATTATCATTTTTAGAATACTCAAGTCATCGTGAGTAATTTGGAACTTAAAATCTATAAAGGCGTTACCCACTAATGAAATTTTGTACAAACATTACTAGGAGTACAGAAAAGGACATAGGGTACCTTTCATCCAGAAAAAAAAATATTGTTCCCGAGAGACACAAAAATAAGTTGTGATCGTCGATAATCTTTGACACGTATTTACGACATCAACATAAGCGAAACCGCGGGTAAAACCTAGTACTGTTTTTAAATTAGGTATTGTATTTAAACCAAAAGTATGATAAAAATGAATACATTTCTACGCATTAGATAGAGATGTGCAAAATGGTTTTTTAAAAGTATTTAAATACAAAATACAAATACTTTTTTGATTTGCTATTTCAAATGTAAAATACAAAATAGATTTCCATTTTGTGTTTTAAATGCTAAATGCAAAATATGTACTGTCGAAATACTTTTTTTCCAATAAATACCTGTTTGTAGTATCTATTTAATTTTTTACATTTACGTAAGTATTGTGTTGTTGTTGTTTGTTGTAATTCATGGAATTTCGTAGTTCCTTGCTAAAGGTACGATAACTGGTGATTTGGAAGATCCTGATATCACGTTGGAACTTCAAAATTCCATGGACAATAACATTGAACCCGGAAAACAATATCGATCCAATACTTTACAATATCCATTTCCAAGGAGCTTAGAATGTTTTGGGCTCTCTTCAGTTAAAGAATTAGAAAGCATTCATGGAATGTTTTTTTGCCCCCTGTTTAGGCTTCTAATAACCTTAATAACGAATGAGAGCAACTTTCGTTCAACAGCAAAAATTTATTTTGCATTTTACAAATAGAAAATACGTTTGGAAAAGTATTTTAAATAAAATACAAAATGGTTTTCTCAAAAAAGTATTTAAATGCAATTATTTCAAATAAACCACATCTCTGGTATTAGATAATAAGAAATAATAGAATGTCTGTGAACTTTGTCACCGATTATAATCATGTTTATAATAAATACGAAATACAAAGTCATCTTTTGATAATTTTACGCCAAATCTTACTCAACAGTCTCACGTTTTCTCATAAAAATTACAACCTACGTTTTACTTATGATATAAAAATTTCACAATGTTTTGCCGTTTTATGATAAAATTTGACCCAAATATCAGTTCACATAATTTAAATCCCCCTTTACATTAATGTAACTAGACTGTAATTTGCAAGGCAATATACAACAGCATAACTGAACAAGATAACTAAATATATTAATCACTTTTCGACTAAAATTTGATGATAGGAACATGAAATAAAATATTTATTAATACCTTATAAGCAAAAGAATCACTCAAACACTCTGAAACTTCGAATACAAATAGTCCTTGAAGTTGTAGATCAGAAGCCTCTCTGACCATTGAGTCCTCAAAATTTTAGATACAATCATCCCAAAACAGAACTTTTGTTTTTCCCATCAATGGTGTAATGCTAACGTAACGTATATACATATACGTCCAATTATTAAAGGTGTATGTTTGGAGCGCGGCGCTGTACAGGTGCGAAACATGGACGGTAGACGCGACGGAAAATAAAACGTTCGAAATGTGGTGTTACAGGCGAATGAAGAGGATACCGTGGATAGAGAAGGTTAGAAATGAAGAGATATTGGAAACAATAGGAGAACAGAGGACTCTACGGAAGTTAATAAGAAATAGGCGAGATTTGTGCATAAAACATTCAACAGTTTTACACCATTGCAAAGCTCATGGAACGTTTAAATTCAATGGGTTACACACACAGGTATTTTGAGGACCTAATGACCATTGCGATTTTTAATCTTCACCTCGACTATACCCGAATCCAAGTTAAGTTTCAGAGTTCGATAGAAGGCCATTTTTTTATAGGGACTGCAGTTTTCTTGTTTTAAATGCATGCTTTTGATTATCAGAAAAATAATGTAAGAAGAACGCCATTTTCATGACACATAGTTCCTTTCCTTATCTTTAGAGCACGATAAAGAATTTTCTTCGTTACAATTTTGACTCTCCTCTCAAAGGGCCTGAGTTTTAGCAATTTTAGATATGTATATTTAAAACTACCCTTACTATCATATTCGAAACTCAATAACTATGCAACAGTTATATGTATCTATAGTATGTAGTTATAAACTGGACGGGACAGAAAATAAAAATTTCACCCACATAAAATTAACGAATAATAAAACAGAAAATCGTTGTGCAGTAAATAAAGTAAAATACCGTTTGCATGCCCATTGACTTTTTCCATTCGAACCTTCCACGGTTCGATAAAGTCCACGATGTAATAAATTGAGCGTTGTCTATAGGACAGAAAGTGATTGAATCAACAATATAGCATACAGTATTTGTCGTGAATAAGCTTATTTACATATCCATAATAAACGGAACGTTCTGCTAATGATACCTGAAGTATTATAGTAGAATCGACACAAACAGCGCACCTCATGAACGCGGATTAAATGAGGTAAGACAGCGAACAGTGCAGGAAAGTGCTAGGAGCAAAAAACCGCGGCCCACGTCCGTCGCAACAAGTGCTATTTCTAAGTCGACCAGGATGGAATGGAAAGGCATAAACTTAAATAGCAACTTTAGAAGGCAACCAAAACGCAACTTTACTTAGCCGAAGCAATTTCGCGAGAAGCAAATCGCGATTATTGTGTAAAAGTGACGCGCTTTAGTATGTGAAGCTTGCAAATAGAACATTTAATTCAATGAAATAAAAATTATTTCCTTAAGAGATGGGCACGACCTGATGATCCTTGATATGAGAGTTGTTCGAATATGAGCGCGGGAAATACTTAAATACGACAAATTATGTACCTAGGTTTAGAAATAGAATGGATTTGTTCTCATAGTAATCCATGATACGGATTACATACGGAAAAGTCTTTGAAAAGTACGTATTATTATAAGTCTAAAAATATATTTATTTAAACGAGTTTTTACCTCCTATCAGTCCTGTTAGCTCGAAACTGTTGGCTCCATTGCTTCATGTGATCGAAATTCACTTTTGTGAACTATTTGTTTAATCACTTTCTTTGTGTTAAAAATTGTTTGAAAAATTGAATTTAAAGGAATTGTTTGTAAATAGGTATGCAACACATCGTACACTTCAGCATAAGAAATTGCTGATACTAACTAAGTAATACTACTGTGCCTTGTGCTGACAGCACTTATAATTTGTTTTATATATATTTTCTACATTTACATACATTTTAAAATGTTCTGGAATGTTGTGGAATATTCTGGAACACTGTATGGATGGAGCTACATATTGATAGGGTATGTAAAGCAAAATTCGTCATGGGTTCCAACGTTCGGGAACATCCCGGAACATTCTGGAATGTTCGGGAATAGTCTAGAATGTCGCAGAACACACTCGAATGTTCTGGAACACTGTGGACTATTCGAAGCTTTTTTTGTAAGGGTGAGGCTACCTCTTATAGTTTTTTTCCAACTACGCCACAAATTCAAATATCAACTCCCTGAGCGAATCCGGATACCCCAGTTAGTAGTTAAAGTTAAATGAGCATATACATTCGGGTATGATAAAACCGTAAGTTTAACCTTTCAGGACCAGAAGACATACAAGTGGTCTGCTGTATGCATTTAGAGTCATATATACAATCGACAACGCAAAAGAGTATTCTTTTCAGTAGCGTGAATCCCATAAACCAACAATTTAAATAGTAATTAAGCCTACAAATAGGCAATGAAAATGGTCAGTGCAGCATAGAAACCTCTGTGGTGAAATATATACTCTTATACACAGACAGACATACACACACATACGCACGTATACAAACATTACTAGTTATTTCGAGTTGAAAATGCAAACAAATTAGATAGGGGGCTCGAATCGTCGAGTCCGAATACAGCGAATTGCAGCGCTACAAAAGTCCATTTGTCGTTTACAAAGGGCATTTTTACTCCGGTTTGAATGAGGCTTGCATACAGCGGCAGCATGGGAACAGAGCGCGTATAAAACAAACACAAAATTGCAATCTGGAAACAATCCGCTTCCGTGATAACCCATCCCCGTCCGGCGCGGCCACCGACAGGATTCACAAACAGTTCTCCAACTCATCATTGAACGACTACATTATATTCTTTCGTCGCAAACAGGAGACCCATTCAAAAAAACAAGGCAAAAATTATATGTTATGGGTATCCACACATTTATAAAAACTATCTCACATTCTTAGTGGACGATATGGATCCTACCAGGAATTTACTTTTCAAGCTACTTCAAAAACAAAAAGGCCTTCAGTTCCATTGCATTGTATCTTGAACCTCTAATCAGCCAATTGCAAGAAAGAAATTTTCTTCTCAAAAAAGTTGTGTTTTTTACCCATCATATCGTAACCTATACCATCTACAATGTCCTTATTACGTGAATATGGTAGGTCAAAATTACCTACATTTCCACATTAGTAAAATGTAGACAACAATTCCCTCTTTTAATGTCAACCTCAAATCTCTCTTGGTTTCAAAGAAAATTAAACTGTTAATATAGAAAAGATTAGTTTTAAATAAATGCAACTAATTAGACGAACGGGGTAACGATTTCATAACCGCGAGCAACTTACCCATAACTTTTACAGTTACTTGGATCATAGTAGGGAATTAAATGATTCGTATCAAAGATAAGTATGTGTTTATCAAATTTTTGTAATTAATTTGAATTGAATTTGGTCTTGTCTTTTAATAAGTTAAATAATACTCCCCCGAAGGTTTTTGACGCGGTAAATCCTTGGAATCCTAAGTCAGAATTTCTCAGATTGCACCAGAGATATTGTAGGAAAGTCACGGTTTACCTTTTAGTGAAGAGCCATATTAATGGTTTCATAAAAAAAAACTTACTAATGTAATATAACCTCAAATTTGAATTTTTCGAATTTTCTGGTTTCTGGGTACGAGAATATGTATTACTAACCTTTGTCAATCTTAACATCTGCAATGTTTCATCCATGAATTTAACACAGGAAACTATTTCGCGATGGCGCATCCTCTATATAAAGAAACGGTAATCCATCGAATAAATCGTCGGCCTCACATTTCCTCCGTGTTACGTACATCTTACCGCAACAGACACACACACACACATACACATTCAGACCGACTTTTGTAGCTTCCTCGTCTTAGATTCTTTTTTTTTTATTCTTTTCTTTTCACTGTCGCCCGCTATTTATTTTCCGATCGGAGATCCGGCCCCGTGCTCACGCGTCATCAGCTTTTGCCATTCGTTCTTTCGTTGAAGAGAAGAGGACGATTCGGGGACAAAAGTACAAGCGACGGAATTGTTCAAAAGACGCGGCAATATTTCACGGAAAAGCGGATGTGGTGGTGGCTTCCCAGCAGCAACATCCCGATCACATATATGTGAATAGGATACTACTATGTGCGTATATGTTTGTGGTGTGTGCCGTTGTTTATAACCAACTCCATACATCATCGCTTTCGGAACAGAAACGGGCCCCGACAAAGCTCCTTCATTCTTTCTTTGATCGAAATAAAAAGAACTTCGCGAATAAATAAGGAATTAGGTTCCTCTTAATGCTTTCCATTCACTGAATACCAAAGTTTTAGTCCTTTAGCGATCCTAGCAACAAAACTCTAAATTAAAAGTTCAATTGTGAGAAAAACACGGTTNAATTAACATTTCTTAATATTTGAAAAAGAAAATGGCTGAAGTAATGCATTTAATGGCATTTATTTCTAATACATGGCGTCACCGAGAATATGCTTTCAATTAAACGGGATGAAAGGCAATGGAGCGGTTCTGGAACAAGCAGTCGTTCATCCCTCGACATCAATAATCCGTAATCACCTAATCAATAATACATTAAGACAGTATACAAGTTGATATAAAAGCGGTAGCCTTTTGTGTGGGGTTTGTATCGCGCATATTACATGTACCATGTCCCATTGAGCAGCGACCCAGTCGGCCCTTGTTGCCCCTTCTAATAATAATGACGTGTAGCGCTGTTCCTTTTTATTCCATACAACCGAACGGACTCTTCTCCGTCAAACGATCCGTAACATAACAATACCATGTCATCAATAACCATTGTTCTTTGAGGATGTCGTTTAGTTGGACGTGATTACTCTCATCTCTATTAGTTGGAAGAAAGTATCGGTGAAAGAGGGACAAGTGCAATCAGGAACCATTCATGCCGAAAATAATTATAGAGAAGGTGACAAAAAGGGGTCTGAAAAGTTTCTACAGATTTACAATCTTTTTTTGTAGGATCGTCAATTTTACGTGTCTAATATTAAATAGGAAGAGCACATTCAACAGAATTAAAAATAGACGTACGTATGGACTATTAAATGTTCGTTCATTAAATGCTAATTATGTGCCTTAACGAGTAATTAAATGCTCCGGGCATTTTTTTTTATAAATTACTGTTCTGATAGTTAAAGATTAAGTGGGCACAACACGACTGGCAAATTTGTTTATAGGAAAAATTTTTTTTTGTCGGATAGTAATTAAATGCTTTCAAAACAGATCAGTTATTAATTAAATGCTTCCAGAATTTTTGCAATAAATCGACGACTTTACGACTTTATCTAATCTTTATCCCATTCATAACTGAACTAGCTTGCTTAAACCTGTTTTTGGTTTCCTTGTAGGCTCAAGCGTTTAACAAGCATTTAATTGTTGTGAAAAGAGTCAGTTTTATTGTTTAAACAAAATTTTCGACAATACTCTTTTACTTAGGTCCCTACTCATTTAATCTTAATCTAGTAGAACAGCATGTTTTGAAAAACAAATCCTGGGGCATTTAATTAGCATTTGATGAACATCTAAATGTCCATGTGTCTGTCTTTTGATTCTGATCATTTTTCCAAAAAACAAAGTAATATGTACGCTACAGGCCCAATGTTTTTAGAATGAGACGCAAATTAGAATCATGCACAACAAACGTACCGTCTGACATATAAAGATAAATTATCCATTTGGTACATACTCACAATTTTACGTCATCAATACACATTTTGCTATAAGCGCTTATCTAACTTAATAACTTAATAAAAAGTAGGTAATCGAATTAAATACCAAACGAATAGGTACTTTCAATTTTTAACATCACACTTCAAATATACGCAGATTACCGATAAAAATATTCTATATGTTTGTATTGGAATTTCCCACAACAAATGAAAAGAGGGCGAATAAAATTAAGCGTTGATCCAAAAATTTGTGCTTAAATTTTGAAATGTCAGAAGTGTAATGTGAAAACTTTGTTCTTCACGGAATTGTGATCGATCGTTTTTAATAAAACAAAAAACTCGTGTAAATATAAATTTACCTTCACATCCACATATTTAATCGCATTCGTGAGAACAAGTTCGTTAAACCACATTTTTGATGCACAACAAGACTTGAATAAACTAAAATAGCTGAATTAAAACGTATTCTGTATCATAGTTCTATTTGACAAGTTTAAACCCTAATGATTATACTTAACAAAACCCATAATAGAGTTACACGGTACAGGCACAATAACTAGTTGGATTTTGTCTAGAATTATTTAATTTAGTTACCGTTGTTTTTGACCACGTTTGCGAGTTATGGTCTCACAGTAAAACTCGTCCTGTCGCTTTTAAAGCGCTTAATGCACTTGTCTTCTCATAATTCACGAGCGAACAATTCAATTTTCCGGGAAACCGGATGATTTTATTCTGCCTCCGGACTTGACTCTATTTCCAAAGCATTTCCATTTGTTAACTTCATCCACTTTTACCCTCAATGTCTGCTCCAACAACACCGCTCTTTGTTGAAAACAAAAAAATTGAGAACTAATTTAGATAAATAAAGGCATTTATTTCTATAAAAAAACAAAACACGTTCTATATTCTCTTAATTCCACTTGAAATAAAACATTTATGTATGTTTTTATTGTTTGGCCATTATATATGTATCATATCCACAAGTAAGACTATCTTTGTATGCATAAAAAACTACTAAGATGCACTCTACCCTTACACCTCGGCTTCACAATACTAAATGCATTCAGCGCCTCTCATGGTAAGTCAAACTGATTTGCCATCTTCAATTGTTCAGGTACATAATTCACACGAACACAAATGATTTAACATGCACGCACGTCAGCATTCTGCAATGCGCATTTAATGACGTATACTTTTTCATTCATTAACGTGACGCTGTTTAACATACACACAAAAAACAAATGCACGTACATGAGTTTAGTCATTGATTATTTCTGAAAAGAAAAGTATCGCGACGTACATTTTGACCATACAATCAACAACTTCACGTTATTCAGAATATATCAAGATTATTGATTATGGGTTGATAAATACATTAATGTAAATTCGAGATGGAGAAGATAGTACATTAAAATACTTTCGTTAATATGCAATTGGATTTTAAATATCACAAAATCCGTATCAGACACAGAGAGTTCAACTTATAGGATATAAAAAGCCAGTTACGAAGTATGTAGCTGAACTG
Source organism: Agrilus planipennis (assembly GCF_000699045.2). Taxonomy (NCBI): domain Eukaryota; kingdom Metazoa; phylum Arthropoda; class Insecta; order Coleoptera; family Buprestidae; genus Agrilus; species Agrilus planipennis. The sequence continues at coordinate 536,122 of NW_020438884.1, forward strand.
GAGCTCTTACCATTGGAATAAGTTTGGTTTAAGGGAAATTCGGGATGTTGACTAATTAATCGGAATAGATTATCCTCAAAAACTTGTACTAATTCTAATAAAAATTGCATTCAAATTTGTTCATCCTTTAAGGCACAAAAACGGCGAATTCAAAGTTTCTTCAACGTAGAGAAATAAATATTAGGAAGGGGAGCCACACAGGGATGCACCCTGTCACTTTTTGATCTATACATCGAAGACGCGATCAACATCATTAAAGACAGTACAACTGTAGGGATAGATATACAGGGGCAAAAGATTAGTATGCTTAGATTTGATGAAATGCGAAGATTAGCTCTGGATAGGAAAGAGTGGAGGTGCGTGTCCAACCAGTCTTAGGACTGACGACCTTATGATGATAACGCGTAAAGAACAAATGGTAATCAACAAATTAACCGGTGGACAAGTTGTTTAGTAATTACCGCGAATTGTATCAAGACATGAGAACAAAAACAAAGAAAGCACCTTTCCTTTTAAGGCCTAAAGTAACAAGATTGAAATAACGCGAGTAATGTAATAGTACGAAACGAAAATTTATATCTCGACATTATTTTCCATAAAATTGACATCTTAAAAAAAGGGCAGCAGCATACGCGGCTAATCTATTTACCAGAGGATGCTCTACCAATTAGCAGTAATCTGTAAGGTCTGTTCTACTCCTTTGAGGAATATCGGAGCATCCAAGTTAAAAGAATTATCGCATAAACGAAACGACGTAACGAGTATAAAGATGGTAATTGCTAACTCAGCTCATTACGCAGGAATTATGCAGTTAGTTTAATCATATTTCTTACGTTAGTTGGCTGACGTTGATCGGTGGGGCGCCACTGTGTTATGTAACTCTTTCTCGAGTGACTGGATGATGTGCTCGCTCACAGGGTGACACGAATGAAACGAGTGCAAAGTCTCATATACTTGCATACGTTTATTCAGACTACTACAGGTATCGATAGCGCTTCACACAGCGACATGAGATATGACACACGAACGGGAGACGGAGGAGATGGGCAAGCAGACGATTCCCGGTCTAATTACAAGAAAATAACCGCGGCATATTTTAGCCGGAGCTATTTATCAAACACGACAATTCTTCATATATGGTCAATACCAGTTGAGACTGGCGAGTGAATGAAAAATAATACACACGGTCCGGACTTGTTTCGTATAAATGAAGGCAACCAAGTAGCAGAATCCGATGAATAGTAGGCAGGTACAGTTAAATTCAGAAGATTTATGTTTTATTTTATGCAGCATTAAAGGCTTCGGTTCTTACAGCTGTGGTTTTCGCGTAAACCTAACACCGCCTTAAAATTTCAATTATGGAATCAGAGCGGTCAGGGTAGACTTTTTATAAAAAGCTGTGAGGTTCTTACCCTCATCACTATCATAATCATCATAAGGTCGTCAGTCCTAAGACTGGTTGGATAATAGACATCTCTCTGCTTATCACTTCTTCCTATCTTGAGCTAATCTTCGCGTTTCCCTAAAACTAGAACAACCCACATCCTTAACTATTTGCGAACAGTAATCTAATCTAGGTCTACCTCTACCCCTCCTAACTCCTGTTTCTGCCTCTAATATGTCTCTGACTAGATCTTCATGCCTGAGAAGGTGGCCTACCAATCTATCTCGCTTATTTTTTATTGACTTCCATAGAGTCCTTTGTCACTAATGCCTAATATGTCTAATTCTAGCCTATTCATTGCAATTTTCAAATTCTCTAATAACCCTACTTGCCTCATGATTCTAACATTCCATGCTCCGAATCGTAAAATATTTCACCTTCCCCTATTGCAGTTATTGATAACATTCCCCGAGGTAGTCCTCACCCGGACACCCGAATGGGGGACTAGTTTACGTCCGGAGTGCTTTACCCCAGGGAACGCCATCATTCGAGTTTGAGACATGTGGTGGTTTCTTACTCTATTTGACAAATATTAATTATAAATTTTGGTCAAGGTATTTTGTAAAAAAACACTAACAAACATCCAACGTATACATTCCATAAACGCTATCGACTCATAATATTTCGAATGGGCAATTTTAGGACTGTCGATTGCTATTAAAAGGTTAGCTTCCGATGCTTTTTAAAATGACTCCTGTTGGATATATTCGCCAGATAACAGACTAATCGAATGTATACTTAATGAGTTCTCCCTCTCTTTACAAACATTAGTCAGGGAGATGTCTATTAACGTAGGATCTCCATTGCAATGACACTAAGTCCCGGGGCCAAGGCACTTTAGATGCTGGACTTTAGCCTGGAGACACTAGTATGCGGTCTGAACTGCACCGGTCCCTACTGTCTGGGGTTTTAGGCAAAATGGAGGGTTATACGAGGGTGGATTGATAAGTTTCCGGCCTAACCAAGAGATGACGCCACTAGGCCTACCTTGAGGTGACATTCTATAGTACCATCCTTGGATAGCTTGTAGCTATAGTTTCAGCCCGATCTCCTTGCTAGTGTAGGTTTGACAGCACGCTGAACAAGACGCCTCTGTGGTTTTCGTAAAAATGGAAAAGCAGGAAAATCGTGCTGTCATCAAATACTTTTATTTGAAGGGGTTAACGCCGAAGGAAATTAAAAAAGAGATGGACTCAACACTGGGGACATCCTCCCCGTCATATTCAACCGTTAAGCAGTGGGTTTCCGAGTTTAAAAAGGGTCGTGTGAGCACCTCTGATGGGCCTCGCTCAGGACGCCCCGTTGAGGTCACAACTCCAGATATGATCGAAAAAATTCATCAAATAGTGCTGGGAGACCGCAGATTGAAAGTGCGTGAGATAGCTGAGACCTGTAAGATGTCATATGAACGTGTGCAACATATTTTGCACCAACATTTGCATATGGAAAAGCTCTGTGCAAGATGGGTGCCGCGTTTGCTAACAGTCGACCAAAAATTGATTCGAAAAAACATTTCTACCGCAAATTTGTCATTGTATAAGCGTAATCCAAGCGAATTTTTGCGTCGATTCGTAACCGTTGACGAAACGTGGGTCCACCACTACACTCCTGAAACCAAAGAACAGTCTAAACAGTGGATTGGACCAGGGGAACCAACTCCAAAGAAGGCAAAAACAATTTTTTCGGCGAACAAGGTTATGGCTACTGTTTTTTGGGATGCAAGAGGTATTATATACATTGATTACCTTGCAAAGGGTAATACTATCACTGGTCAATACTACGCAGACTTATTGCAACGTTTGAGCCACGAGGTGAAAATTAAACGACCTCATCTGGCGAAGAAAAAAATCTTGTTTCATCACGATAACGCACCAGCGCACACGTCAATCGTTGCGACGGCTAAAATCAACGATCTAAAGTTTGAATTGATGCCGCACCCTCCTTACTCTCCAGACCTAGCCCCGAGTGACTATTTTCTGTTCCCTAATCTCAAAAAATGGCTTGGCGGTAAGAGATTTGCGGACAATGAAGAAGTAATCGAAGCTGTAAATGGTTATTTTGAGGAGCTTGACGAATCAGTCTATAGAGATGGCATTAATAGACTGGAACACCGCTATGAGAAATGTATCAGCCTTGGAGGAGATTATGTTGAGAAATAAAAAAAAAAAATTTTTAAAAACCTTGTTTTTCTTGGTCAGGCCGGAAACTTATCAATCCACCCTCGTAAATGGTATCTAGGTTCTCTGTATCCTAAGATAGGATAGCCCGAACCTATTATGTCATGCGTTTATAAAAAGGAATCATTACATTATAGTCGGGCGCGGAACCATAGTTATCTAATTACGCCACTGATTATGGTATAAATTATCTACCTTTGAAGTTTGAATTTCTCTCTTATTCAAGCGTAAACTTTTACTGCTGAATATAACGCATTGTCTGAAAGATCCATCTAATGATAAAGATCACGAGAAAATATTCATCTATTATGTCCAGATGGTGCTAGATAACAATTTGTTTCATTAAAAATATATCCACTAAAACCATTAATGGCTTTACAATCCCAACTGCTATTTCCAATAAAAAATATCAATACAAATTAGAAACCTATTATGAGTCTTGTAAAAGGCTGTAATTTGCATTGGTCATAAATTACCTGTTCTGAATGTTGGAAAATAAAAATAAAAAAGAAACCTCCAAAGAATCAATAAAACAGACGTTTCATTGAATGAAATTCGCATTTATTTTGTAAGAACATATACACAAATATAAATGCCTCATCTATATGAAGTCCAAATGTGATACATACAAGTACAGTAAAAGCTCTTTATTCGCGAGGTATACGTTCCATAAATATGCCGCGAATACAGAAACCGTGGATATGGAATGGTAATTAGTATGGAATCATAAGGGATAGGTTCTAAGGTTCCAAAATAAAACCAATATGTATCAAAATAAAATCAATGTATTGATAAATTCGCAATTAAAATTAATCGTTATAATCAGCTTTAGGCAAGAGTTTAAAAAATTTAGTGATTTTTTCTTGTTTTGAATTTTGAAATTAGTCCACTCGGCACAATCCAATAGTACTCAAAAGATGCTGATACGTTGAAAAATAACACCGAATC
>NW_020438884.1:547632-557563 GCF_000699045.2 Agrilus planipennis
GTAATGTTAACGTGGGTCTTTCGAACAATAATAGTAGTAGTAATAATAATAATAATAATAATAATAGTTACGACGATATGGTTCTTGTGGCCATGTAATCACGACGCAATAAAGACGTTACCTTTTCGAAGACAATGGTCCCGTGTCCGGGGATTGTCACGGTGGGCGATATCACTTCACAATCGTTTCTAATTAATTGACAGGCGGTAATTAAATTAACTCCATTGCGGCGAAACAAAAGATCACGGAAACGCCGACAAAGAAATTGCGGTTGTTAGTTTTTCAGCAGCATACTCAACTCGCTCTGCTTCAATAGCAGCTATTTGTCCAAGACTCTTTTTTAACCTGTTCTGTGATACAACGAATGAAGAAATTGTTTCAACTGTACTAGGCATTTGAGCAATGGAAGCAGAAATGCTAAAAATACAACAGAAACCGACGGTGTTTCTCAATCACACAAATTGGTGAATGCAAGGATGCTAGAAGCCTCTGACGTGGTGACCATACACCATAGTTTAACTCAATTTGATGCAACAAAGTTGTTTCAGTTTAACATTAAATTTTTTTGGACAGATTTGCTTTTCATTATTCAATTGATTTTGTTTTCATCGTCATCATCATCATAAGATCGTCAGTCCCAAGACTGGTTGGATACGCACCTCCACTCTATTCTATCTAATCTAATCTACCCCTCCTAACTGCCGTTTCTGCCTTTAATATGTCTCTGACTAGACCTTCATGCCTGAGAAGGTGTCCCACTAACCTGTCTCGCCTATTTCTTCTTGACTTCCATAGAGTCCCCTGTTTTCTTACTCTTTCTAATACCTCGTCATTTCTAACCTTCTCTTTCCACGGTATCCTCATCATTTGCCTGTAACACCACATTTCAAACGCTTCTAACATTTTCTTTTCCGCCGCGCCTACTGTCCATGTTTCGCACCCGTACAGCGCCGTTCTCCAAACATGCACTTTCAACAAACATTTTCGAATTTCTAAATTAACCGTTCGCGAGCAAAGAAATGACTTCTTTTTATTGAAGGCGACTCAACCCTACGCGATCCTCTGCTTTATATCCCTACCACTCCTTCCGTCCTGACTTATCTGACTTCCTAAATACCTAATAAATCAGTTACTTCTTCTAATTTTTTGTCTACTATCTTTATAATCGCTCTTTCCCTACTTTTTCTTCCCTTGCATACCAGTATTTTTGTTTTACTTTTATTTATTTTCATACAAAATGCAATAAAAATTTTTCATTGTGTAGTTTTTAATATTTGAACAGCAATTTTTTTGTTATGCCCATATGTTATATTATTTATTATTACTGGTGTTTGATATTTCTTTTTTTACCAGGCTTTACCTGGTAGCAGGCGCCATTATCCAGTACCCGGTATCCTCAGATTTGGCGAATCCAAACTAGCCACCCAGCCCATCTCTAATGGAGATACAATTTAATTTAAGATTCTTTTTTTATTTTAAACAATTTTGAATAAGTTCTGCTAAAGGCCCAGAACCTTTTTGTGTTCTGCGGCTCCGCGGCTTGTATAGACATACTGCCCGTCGGTGAACTGAGTAGGTAAGGTATTCAATCCCATTCAACGGTCTTTTTGTTTCTTTTTACACCGTCGATTTCGTATCCGTAGCTAATTTTGGAGAGCATTCGCCATTTCAAAAATAGGACTTGAAAAGTCGAGATAACCGGGCTTTAATAATTCTGTTCACTTTGTTGCACGAATGTTATCAATTATTGAAGTTTTCGAGTGTTGTTTGGCACAATAGGATAATCTCGCGTGTTCTATATTCATCGTTGGGCGCATCTGGCAGGGATTGGTTTAATTTTAGACGGCCAGTTCGCAGATAGCATTATTGCTGCTACTGCCGATGTTCGCTCTTATCTTTGGCCTAAATTATTATTAAACATGAACACTAAAACAGTCGTAAATTTTTTGTTATCGTTTTGGACTCTAATTGCCCCATATATCTATACAATGCATCCACGTCCGCATCACAATAACCGCTGCGAATGTTTTGGCATTCCCCTACTAAGGTCAATAATACATTTTTCAAATTTTGGCCCGTTGTTATGACGCTTTGTATAAACTTTAATTGATCCTAAACAAAACAAGGCAACATATTTATCGATACGTATTGTTTTCGCATTTTCTTATCTGACCAAGTTCGAAAGATCGAATTTATAAGGATAAATTTTTATGTGAATTTGCGACAATAACGTCGCGTAACACGGATGAAAGGTCAAATTCATGATGTCATTAAGGTTCGCTAATTAGAAAAAAACAAAAATAATTTTGCACATTGTATCGGCGTCTGCTTGATAAATATAAATACTTATACGTATTTCCCACTTAATTAATAATCTTCTTAAATCCTATCTACTATTAATTTATCCATTTTAAAATCTGCCTAAAACTTTTAAAATATTTATTAAGAACAAAAGCAAACCCAATTCTACTGGTTTTCAGCATGATAAGAGATAATTTCTGCGCAGGTTTCATTTTCATACAACGTATAAAGAATATATTAATGTTTTATTTATTAATTACCATGAGATCTAAGGATTGGTTAATCAACAAAATGATTATTAAACAAACAATTGTCAAGTTTATTGCTTTTTAGTACAAACATCTGCTTTCTTGTTTTACTTACGGTATTTTTGAAAATTTCTACCCAAATGGGAAGTCATAAAATCCCTGTTACTTGATAAGCTTAGGATTTCAAAATTTGAAATGCTCGAGCAGAGTGACGTCATGCGCGGACCGATCGAAACTGCGTACACTTATTGAGAGATTGGTTCACATCAACGAAAACTACGTAAGTTACTTTAACGTTTAGAAACTTTTTCAAACTTTCGTATTCGTAATGAAATATAACGTGATGTTTTATAATACCTGCTCCTCATGTAACAAGTAATGTGTTCGAAACGAAAACTAATTTTCACGTTAGAGGGGGTCAAAAAATGATGAATTTTTCATTACGAAATTTATAAAGACCGTATGAATTTCATTCTGTACATCTTCCAAAAATCTTTTAGTTATCAGCAGATATGTGATTTATATGGAATTGTATTGTTTAAAATACAAATAGATTTCATTTTTTATTTTACATACCTTTTCCTAAATACATTAATTAAGTAATTACTTACAATTAAATGCAAATTCAATACAATGACTTGGTTTCTACTGTAGTCGCATCAAATTGAGTTTTTTATTGGTGGATGATGAAATCATATATATATCGTAGCAATATCTGTTTATCAGAATGTTGTAGTATAATCATAAGTGTTTTACGAATATTACATCAAACGCAATATTAAAAAACCCAACAAAGTCTACTATATATGTAGATGTTTCTTTACCTCTGATTTTATTTATGATGATAATACCACAAATTGCGGATATTAATTTCAGTGAAATAGCAAATATTTACTGATAATTTGTTATTACATTAGACCCAATCACGGTCTTACCAAATGATAAATCTAACAAATGAAATTACTAACATAATTTAATGTCTCATCATTATACTACATGCAATATACAATGACAATAAGATAATTAAAAACGCTTCTGTTACACAAACAAAATTAATGATATCAATATGGAATGATTATTATTCACGGTTGTCAGCAGTTTTGTAAGAAATAATTGTAATTTTATTGTAATTGCAAATAATTGTAATAATACAGGGTGTTACAGAAATAAGTGCCGAGCTTTGGAAAATAGAAGCAATAAACAACAGAAAACAGTACAACATACCGCACAAATACTGTTTATTGTAAAAATTCAAAATTTCGTCCCGCCTTAAGCAAATTTGTTTGTAACCAATACAATATGGAAAAAAATTAGGGTATACAGTACTTTTTTTTTCGAAATCACCGACACTAATCCACTCGCTTCAAGCAAGGCTTCTACTAGCTGCAAATGATAAGGATGCAGCAACTGGTCCTTTAAAAATTGCCACACTGAAAGGAGCCAACGTTCTTTGTTATTTCACGTGTACATGTTTGGGGGATTATTTTCTTTAATTGAGGATTTCGTTCCTATACCATCGATGTGGTTCAACCCGTAGATAAGTATCATGTCACCTTGTTGTAACAACATCTGTTCTACAGTGATTGACCTACACTAATGATTGATATATTACTTAATTTGTAAAGAATAAACGACTACTGGAGGTTGGCATAAACACCCTGCATCACACTTAATTTAATATAAGAAATAATCAATACAGAACAAATACTACTCTCATGTTGATAATTTTCTTTTGAGGATCGGAATTGAATTTACCAGTAGCTACAATTACGTTTTTCTCAAAAACACTTATTACTTAATTTTCATGTTTTATAGTGCTTTATCACCTTCTGCAAGCTCGTCACTTATTTCTGTTACATCCTTTATAAATACAACGTACTGGTACCTGTAATTAAAAAAAAACTTTCTGTAGGTATTGTGCCTTTATAAACGTGTGGGTTTAAAATAGTTTCTTTTAGTTATAGAAACTTTTAAAAACTCGCTAACAACTTTTATAAATTAATCGAGGAAATTTGGTCACTCTATTGTAATGACAATACTTAAAATATTAAAATTAAACCTTTCTATTCGATTACTTAATTGTCTACATACTAGAAAATTAATTAATTATCTACGTGTGATGAAAAATTGTTTTTTCTCAATTAAACAGAAATAAATTGGAGCGGATACACCTACAACTTAAATTTTAGAAGTGATATAAAAAAAATGGATAAACAAATAACTGTTTTCTGTGGAGTGTATGCATTTGTAGAGATTTTAAGACAAAAACGCTTAAGGTGTAAAATGATACCGAGGCCATGTGTATTCATACAATGAATGAGTAGGTTAGTGACTACGAAAAACATGCCTACCGTTCGGGACCACGTAGACAAAGAGCACACATCTGGTAGCCATTAAATCCATAACAGAAGGCCTGGATAATGGGATAACGTTGATGGTTTTACTCAAGAATTTGCAATTTCCTGTGCGACGAGCGCACAACTTCAGTCGTTTACCATCGGAACAAACTCGCACAAAATTAACACGAAACATAAAAGGTTCGTTATACAGGGTGTAACAGAAGTAAGTGTCGAGCTTCCAGGAGGCGATAGAACACTATAAAGCATGAAATTTAAGTAAGTGTTTATATGTCTTAAAGTTCATCGTTTCTCTAGAAAACCGGATAGTGTAGTACAGAAATATGATCCACAACGCTGCACTCAATTAACTGGTGATTATCAGTATGAGTGTAGTATTTGTTTTGTATTTTTTTGCTCATGTATTTGTTAGATTAGATTAAGTGTGATTTTGTTAACAGCCAACCTCTAATAGCCGTTTATTCTTTTAACGTTTAAATCTTGTATGTTTAGTACAACAAACTAATTCAGCAATACAACATCAATCATTAGTGTAGGTCAGTTACCGTAGAACAGATGTTGTTACAAAATTTACATGATACGTATTTAAGGGTTTGAACAATATCGCCGCTGTAGTGACGAAATCCTCAATTTCAAAGAAGGAAATCTCCAAAATAGTACACGCAAAACAGCAGACAGCGTTGGCTTCTCTCAAGTGACACTGTGGCAAATTTTAAACGAACAATTGCTGCATCCTTATCATTTGCAACGAGCGCAAGCCTTACTTGAAACTTTCAGCCGCGAGTGAATTTGTATCGGTGGTTTCGAAAGAAACGTGCTGCATAGCCTAATTTTGTTCATATTAAGGTGTTTACAAACAAATTTGCTTCACGCGGGACAGAATTTTTAATTTGCACAATAATCACTATTCGCATGTCGTACATCCTACACGATTTCAAGAACTGTTTTCGGTAAATGTGTGGTGCGAAATTTTTGGAGACTTTTTTGATATGTTTAGTTACAACCACCCGCAAAAAAAGGTAACGCGCCCTGGAGATACTACAATGGTGGTGTGAAAATTTACGAACAAATGTTTGCGTAACTTACGTTTTTTCTTTATTTTATGTTGGTACATTTACATAGTGCTGCCTGTATAGTTATTTGCAGATCACTGAAGTTAAAGCCGAAACATCTAGCAGAATTGATTTCTATGATCGATCACGTGCTACCAGCCCGGAAAACACATCAATTTTTCATTAGATAACCTTGACCATGAAAGCCATTGTTTATCATTTTAATTGTAGTTTGCCGATTCGTATTATTGTTTTTTATTAACTTAACTTGTAAATTTGATGTAAATATGAGAACTTTCGACGCTATTTGCATTGGCATCCACTATGAATAAATCTTTTCAATTTCTTCAAAAATAATTAAGTCTTTATTATTATTAAAAAAGAATTTTCTTTGTTGTGACTTTAATATTCAAATTTTATTATTAGCAGATGGTTATTTCTACTATAAAACGTGGAATTTTAATGCGTTAGTATCTACTTAACTGATTGAGTTTTACACATTAATTATGAATGCAAATTAACCTGAAGCGTTCTGTTTACAAAAATTCAAAGAGGTTTAGGCACGTGGTTGAAAAGAGGATGCTGGATAAATTATTCTCCTAAACCTCTTTCTAAAAATTTCTTCGAATAAGTACCAAAAGGTCTTCCAACACAGCCTAAAACTGGAAAAGCAAATTTAAAGTGAATTAATAAAATTGAAATTCTTGGTAGTTCTTAATTGAGTAACTTCTGAAGAAAACACAAAGTGGCAAAACATTACGCAAAGTCAACTATAAAATTTGTGGAAATAACAAATATTTTAATTTTATTACGAATTTTCACTAAGTAAAAGTAGAACAGAAGTTCTTGGTCGGTGATCTGTTGAAGTAGTTAGACGTGGATCGCTATTTTGATGTCTTTGGATGTCAAAAGCACGCCGTAAACTGTTCTGACAGAATGCCGACCAGTGTGCATTCGTTTACCGAATAAATATAGGCGGCTTCATAAGCGCCATCTGTAGAAATTTCCTACTAATAGTGAGTAAGTTAATGTTTGACAAGGTCAGTTTACAATTAAGGATATCGTATATGTAATAACAGAAAAAGTTCCGTCAGTGGTTAGCGTTCGCCTAGACGTGCTAATGAGATCCAGAAGCTCATGGTTATCAATCGTGAAAGGATCCTATCAAGCATTAACGAACTTACTGAATGAAAGCAGATTCAATTAATAATGATACTGTTAAAATGCTTTATAAAATAAAATAAGCTGAAGTTGATTATCTAATTATTTTCAAATTTAAAAAGAAAATAATTAATTTACTTTAAGAATAAACAATTCATTTAGTAGATAACGTGACAAATTATTGTTGACACTTACAAAATACTTACAATTAGTATAATTTTCAATAAATATATCTTCTGTTTGTAAATATGGCATAATGGCAGAAAATAATTTTAAGGATCAATTTTGATCAAGTTGGAAGTTTCGTTCTGTACTGAGCTTTTTCCGCAACTCTAACATTACATTACCACGTTAGTTGCGTTGCTTTATACGCAGAAGTAGCAGTTTTATACATGATAAACACGTGTAAAAGTTCCAAAAAAGGAAAAAAAGGGGACAACAAGGTATTAATGTCTAATTTTAACATACTTTTAAGACAATATATCAACATTTACGCGCATTAAAATTGAAGACGAATGACGATGGAGTACGTCGATGCGTCGCGCCGTAATCATAAAAATAATATCACCGTTAGAAAATAGCTCTGCTAAAGTTAAAGCTCCTACTGCGATCGTCAACAGGGAATTGTTTTATTTAAGGAAAGTATCGGACTATTTTACAAAAAACTGTCGTTAAAAGTTGTTCTAAAAATAGAGTTAGTTGTTCATTTCTTCTTTTTATAGGAAAATTGTGCTATCTATATGCAATAAAAAGAATCAAGTGACTAATACGACAAATCAACATACAGTCCACATTCCTTGGTCTAGAGTCTAGAGACTTCAGAAATTTGAACTTTTTAAGAGAAATGAAAGGGGAGTTCAAAGGTCGATGTATCAATCAAGGCGTCATCCACTATAAAACGAATTTTAAAATACCACCCCTAAAGAGGTAAAATCAAATTCCACGAGAACGAACTTACGGGTAACAACTAGCACACGATATAACCCCTGGTGCTTTCGCAAAACTTTAAGCCGTAGTAGGTATATTGTTTTCCCCTATGGATTATCATTGTATAGCTATCATTAAAAAATTAGTTGCTAATTAAGAATAAGACGACAATTCATTTTTGCTTACAGTGCATTCAGAATTGCTTATGATTACTTACTGTTACGAAAAATAAAGATGTCTATTACAACGTTTTAGTCAATTGTTGATCTGTGATACAATATTCGTATCAATTAAAAATATTATTTAACTAATCATATCACGAAGGCTTAGAAAATTGATAGAGGCAGATGTTTATATAACGGAACATGGTGACTGTTAAGGTTAAAGATTACTCGTCTTACATAGCTCTGTTACGCTGTTATTCTTTTTCAAAAACAATTACGTGTTTGGTGGTTTAGATCAATTATGAAACAGTGAATCTTCGTCTTTTAAATGTACTTTCCATATTCGTCCTAAAAACACTGGCTCAACTTTTAATGTAGGTAAATGCAAGGTGTATCTAATAGAAATTTGGAGCGTGTACACTAGTTGCAGTAAACAATTGAACGGTGACTTCAGCAGTATTGTTAAGGGCAAAGAGAATTTTTATGAAAATCAGAATAATTTACAATTTGAAGCCGGCCCTGTGCGTGAATTGGCAACATAGGTGTCTACCGAATAGTGTAGTGCGATAAAAGTTTGAAGCTACCTGGGTGGAGAATGTAAACATTACCGATAATTGAACGTCTAAGATAAACAAACAATTTAATACTACACATAATCTTTAGACTAAATAAATTAAATAGGTACATTAAAGGCAGCAGTATGTAAATATACGAACACAAAGGAAATAAAAAATGTAAGTTACGTAAACGTTAGTCGGTAAATCTCGATAATTGTAATTTTATTAAGGCAAATTTCCGCACCATCATTGAGGTATTGTTAAAGCGCGTTACCTTTTTCTGCGAATGGTTATAAATAAACGTATCAAAAATGTCAACTAAGTATCCACAAATTTCGGATTACACATTTACAGAAAGCGTTCTTGAAAAAAATACAAAATAAATACTACACTGATGCTGCTGATTGAGTGCAGCGTTGCGAGTCGTATTTTTCTATCAGGGTAGGAATTGAATTTTTTTCAACTACTTTTTTCTCGAAAACGATGAACTTTCGAATATACAAACATTTATTTAATTTTCATATTTTGTGGCGCTCTACCACATCCTGCAAAATTGCCACTTATTCCTGTTACGTCTTCTATACTCTACCTAATAGTATCAAAATTTTATAAAGGGTACTGCTCTAGTACTTTTATCTGTTAGTCTACAGCTCTAAAAATATACCGCGATTTTATATAGGTACCTAGCCTACCTAGTAGATGTTATTAATTGCAATCGAAACCGATAACGGTCTTTCGCATTGCATTTCCGTAAAACAAACGCCATGCATCTGGTTTTAGTCAAGTGGCCTGGGTGTTACCATATCTACTCTAAAATAACTTGTTGCAACAACGTATTAAGAAATCATCAAAATCTATCTCGAGCCATTGTATTATACCTAATTTATGGAACCATATATTATTGTGTATTTTATTGAGACTTGGAAAATACTACAAATGGCGCAGTAAACGCCATCCGTAGTACGATGCTACATTTTAGGATTACGTATGCTCCAACAAGGTCCATTTAAATATATGGATATCTACTTGCTGAAACGAATCCTGGCGTAGCTAACCTCAACGTGATAGGCACGTTACCATAATCGAATAAAATAATTCGAAGTGGTCTGTATTCTGTCGAAACTGCCAGACGCGGATCGCGATTTCGATCTTTTTGGATCTCAT